>NW_025785842.1:0-19124 GCF_021130785.1 Homalodisca vitripennis | reverse complement strand
GCATCTCCAAGTTCGGAGTTGGAGTCTTGATCATAGCGGTCAAATATCGACCAGAACAGTTACTCTCGCTTTCCCACTTCACCGGATAAATTTTCCAAATGGCTTGTTTCAGGGTTAAACGGGTAAGGCGCACACTTGTCTTCATCGGTTTGTTCCCCCTATCAAGATCCCCCGTGTCGTTCCTCGGTCAATGTAATCAATAGTCAACTAACCTTAAATTTCGGAGGTTACTTGTTTTAGTTTTCCATTGGGCATGAAAAAGACTTCTACATCAAAATTTCCTAGGTAGTCTTTCGGATAGTATTTCCCTGAGTCCACGACCATGACTGTCCTGCTAAAACTAGTAGTTTTGGTCGCACAGGATTTCCTCCCTCCACTGGGTTGAAATCTCTGTCGAGCGTTCCTAACTTCAAGTTCTTGGGAAGAGTGAACATCCTCAGCACTTGCGTTTACGGTCTTTACCCAACAGCGGTTTCCTTTTACCTTTGTCCAGGGTGTCGAGCAAGATAAACACCGAGCATGATAAAGTCAGGGGGTTCAATCACAACGTACTTTCCTTCTAAGTCGTCGGAACCGTTTGGACACATCGGTTAGTCTTCACTTGGATAATCTTTTCACCAACCTTGGCGGAATTTTTTCACATCGCTACAGCAGTACACATAACGTTGCTGTTTTGGAGGTGCACAGCTAGCTGAGGGACGGTTAGGATCCGGCACGAAGCAAAGGCCTCCCCTTTCTTTATCCGATTTAACCAAATGTCTCCACCATACATCCGTAGACCATGTTTCAAACTATATTTCTCCGTTTCCTTTGCCCAAAATATCGCAACCAAGAACGGCTAGGTATACCTTAGGGAGGTTCCCCAACCACAAAATTTCCTACCACTTCAACGCCCGGTTTCATTATTAAAAGTCAACGTCTTGTCGCCCGTAAGTTTTCAATGTCCTACCAGAAAATCCCTTCAAAATTACGTCTGATTTGGTGAGCTCAGCGGATGAGGCTCCGATCTTTTTACGAGGGAATCCTGCGCTCCAGTGTCAATTAGGAACCTTTCCCTCTGCATCTTCTATCTTATACCGATGGCTACAAGTTTCATTCTAGACACATCTCGAATCTCGGGGGACGGTCCCCACTGACCTGCTTATCTGTAGTGCAGTTCTTACGAGTCGTACACATATTTAGGTTCACCTTAGTAGGTAGCTGCGAAACAGCTCTCCTTTTAAAAACCGGGGCTTCGTGTCGGTGGATCCACTTACCCCGCTCCCGTTTCCCGAATGAGGTCTTTTAGAGTCTAGTCCGAACTCTACAATCTTTCTGTATGGTGGCCTGCCTGGAGCAACAGCCTAGCACGTTATTTCACTAGAGCGGGTCCTCTCTTTTAATCCTGCAGTCCCCGAGAGTATGTGGACCTTTCATATGTCAATTAAAACATTTAAATGTCTGAGGTATAGGCTGCCTGAAAACACCTTGCGTTCAGGCGTGGGAACGTCATAGCCCCGAGTCGGCCCGCGAGGAGGAGGAGGGATATGCCTTAAGTCTGTGCTCGAGTACACCCACGTTTAGATGTTATCCGCACCGTGGTGACGGACCTCAATGGCGTCCCCGCTTCTTCTGCCTTTCTACCCAGCACTCGCAGTTGTTTCATGAGAGCGTAACATTTCAAAAAAGACAAGCCGTCTTGCAGCTGGGGATGGTAAGCTTATGGCAATTATTTGCCTAAGCTTTGACGTTCTTCCACTACGGTGTTGAGACAAGTGTAATGCCGACTGTACAACCCCTCCATCGCAGCGATAAATAAGTTCAATGGGTTCCGTTTCGGGACTTGAACTCGATGTGGAATATCTCTTGGCTTGTAATGGTATAATGTCATGGTCAGGAGTGTTGGAAGACCCAGTTTCCATATCCCTACACAGCTGTTCCCCCAGTTCTTGAGACGGCCTATCGTGGATCGATACCACTTAGGTGCAGGTCCCGTGAACAAATCCATACTGGCCGAATCAAACAGTGTCGGATTTGTTGGTGACCCCTTCGAGCTCTGCGCAGTTCTTCTGCCTCTCTGCAGAAACGCCCCTACGCTCTGTGATTGGCCGTCAAATTGTAAGCACCCCATTTATACACAGGCACTGCCTCTACTATTTGCGGATGACGTTTAAGCTTAAAATTTTTGAGTTGCGGTGTGATCGCGATTGGTTTGAATCTATTTGTCGAGCAAGTGCACCGACCAGTGATGTGGCTTGTTGCCTCTGGAGGCGAGTGGCAACATGCCGCAATTTTTGGGCCGCGGGGTCTGCTCGGCTGTTTGGAATTTTCAGCTTCGGCGTTTGCCCGTCGTCTGTCTTGGCTTCGGCCGACCGTTGTTTTTCCCCCCCCCCACACAGTTCTTTTGGTCTTATCCATTAACACCCTGCATGACTGGTTATTGCGATACTTTTGTCACCCAACTGCGCGCTATTGGTATATCGTCCCGCATTAAATAGTTATGCCACATCCCTGGTGCTGTTGATAGACGCTGGACCTTCAGTGGTCTGTTTATAGTCCCCCTCATATTCCATTCCGCGGAAGGTAGCAGGTCAAGCCGCTCCCACATGGACCCCAAATGACTTATATTGGTATCTTCACAGGCCTCCTGTTCCTCATCGTACATTTAAGGGAAGCTAAGACAGCCTGATCAATAGGCGTTACCTGCCTTAAACACCACTTCGTCAGGCCGTTTTCGGTTAAATCCTCAGGCCGTACCGGAAGGTAGGCTGTCCTCGGAATTTTCAAGTTCATATTGATTCTCTTCCTTTTTCAAGAGATACGCGTTCATAGTGTATGCCAATACTAAATTCCAAAGGGGAAATGAAAATTCCATTCACGTAACTCAACTCTTCATAATGAATTTCAAAAAATCTGTCTACAGTTCAATTAAATCAGATTAATTTTTTTTTTAATTTACCTCGTCATTACAATCATAGCCCTCCACGACCAATATCTCGTTCAAATGGTATCCTAACTAATCATCACAGTTATACGCCTAAGTCCACGTAGCGTTTAATATTTTTAATTTAAAAGTCGATAAATTTAGTTCCTGATTTATGAATAAACTTTTTAGTCAATAACAAGTTTTTAATATTGAATTAGTCACTAAGCTATTCCTCACACCGCCATAGGCACCCTACCGTAATCAGTAAAGTCCAAAAATTTCGACTAAGTCCTTAGCTCAAAATATCGAATTAAATCCCGAAATTATCATAGAATAGCTAGTTATCACTTATTGAATCGGTAACCGTTCAATTCTAATTTTGCTTTGATTCTACTACTTATGTTGTAAGTTCATACTATCAATCAATAATAATAATAAATAATCAATAAATTAGTTAATTTTTTATAGTATGTCAAATGCGCTGGCGTCTTTTGACCTGACATGGAAAATTAGCCACAATGCGACTCTATATTTTTCAGAGTCGATGTCTCAAGTTATTATTATTCTATTTATTTTAATTTGACATTAAATTCAATCAATCAATTATAATTAATTATCAGCCATTTTTCAATGACGCCCAGACGGCTTCCAACGCACTTTAACACACTAGGTATGGTTATTCTAATATTAGTTTATACTAATACTAGGTTAGTTTAAAAGCTTCTATTGTATGTTAAACAGGTTAAGTTATAATTAGAATACTGTTAACTAAGAATAAGTAGCAGTTAACGTGGACTGTTAGGCTTCACTGCCTTTATGATAGCCTGAACTGATGCCTAGATCAATGCATCACTATTAAATTTAAATACGTCTTCCAAATATGCTTTAATTTAAATCGATAATATATTACCAGATTATTTTCAAATTTCAACTAATTGATTAATATCTGTGCCCTTCCTCTAAAAATATACAAAATAAATTTTGAATAGAAGAACTATTAATTAATCTGCTAGCTGATTATTATTGCTAGCTTAGGTTAAGCGTAATAGATTATTTTTACTTACTGGAATCGCTGATGATCCGCAGTCCCATCTCCACAGGGTTTCTCAGCTCCGGTAGGACTCGCAGAAACGTGGAAACAATTCAATCACGGACTTTTGAACCGCACCTTCACACCTGACACCACTTGTAACGGACGAGACGGGACTTGGGAATTAGATAATCAGAACACTAGTTGGCCGCAAAAATCTGATTTTAATTTAATCTTTCACATTAATAATTATTCACATTCCCTAAACTGTACTTTTAAAATATATTAATAATTCATCAGCGAAACAGTAGGTTAAAAAAATTTAGATTTTAGAGGGAAGGGCAAACACGGAGCGGAACGCGTTAAACGTATCGAAGTTACCGGGCGATGCAACTCACTCTCACGCACAATACTGTTTTCGCTACAAAAATTTTTAATTTAAAATGGGCTGGACTAGACTCCCGTACGTGGTGCGGCTCCAAACGATCTGTTACTTGGGCGTAACAGAGTCTAGAAACGACACCAACTTGGCCAGCACACAGGCTGGTAGTCAGCAGAATCAGCAAATTCCTCAGCGCAGCCTAGCAGCTAAAGCTGCCACGGGTATCTGGGCTACTTCCCCCCCCCCCCCCCCGCTTTTTAACAACTCATGTTGATATCAACTAGAATAGTTCCGAGGCAACCTATTACTGTGGACTTTATATCTTACTAAAATAAAATTATATAATAATCACTGTTCCTTATTTTCCCTTTTAATAATTTAGGGTGACTGGTTAGATATTTTGTAAGTAATAGTACTTACATTTTAACTGTTAGAGAACAATGAAGATATCGTTGGTTGGTAAATACTACAGATTATAAATACATGGTAGTACTTCCTTCAACTGGTCAATAATAATATTGACCTCACAGTGTCCAAAATGGTCAGGGGCTTTCTTAATGGGCCTGTCACATAAGCGAGCACGACTACTTTAAAGATACGCTTGCACAAGCCGAGCGCCTAACATGTCACAGTTGAGAGGTTTCAGTTGTTTGTGGCTCCTCTATTGTGTGACTTTATTTCCTATTTGTGTGATTTATTGTAAAAGAGCACTTTTCCAGTCATCTATTCGACTCTATCTTCAATATCTTCTAACATTAATTTGCTAGTGATATACGACGTTTTTTTCCGCAAATAATATAACCATGATTTAACGCATTCTTGGTTGCTAAGCAACGGTTTAAATAAAAAAAAACAATGAAAAATTTAGTTAACTACTTTTTCCCTATGTGCCCTTCAAATACAGTTTATAGACTACAGTCGACTCTCGATAACTCGAATTTCAAGGGAACGGCTGTTTTCTTTGAGTTACTATAGTTCGACTTAAGAATAGTCGAGTTATAGAGGTAATAATTTCACTAAATTCGACTTACTGAGGTAATTCAACTTACAGAGGTAAACTAAATAAAATTCGAGTTATAGAGGTACAGATAAACTATGTTTTTTAATCCCTACATCCTTTACAAAACTAATGTATGTACTGTAACTACATACAGCATTTGTACTTACTGTCACACTGCAATGTATGCCTACAATTCATACGTACTTACAATTCAAATTTGAAAATAATCCGTAATCTTCGTCTGCCTAAGGCTTTTTACAAAATTTAAGTCTATAATGCTCTCAATAACAACAACAGCAGAGAACACGTTGTCTGGTACATCACTTGTATTGTTCTAAGTAGCTACGTAAAGTGTTCACTGCGGCCTTGGCTTCCTTGGTTGTGATGTCCGGTGGCTGCTCCATGCCGTCGTCATTGTCATCATCAGAGGGGACGTCTTCACTTGTTACAGTTGCGATGATGTCTTGGTCCGATAATGATCCGTAGACTGAAACACCCTCGTCGACATTTGCAAAATCATCAAAGTCTAAATTCGGGAGCTCGTTATTTATCACGGTCCACTCAGCTTCAGCGTTAGGAAGTCTTGGTTCTAGTTCATGGGTTAGTTCTAGTTCAGCTTCGAGTTAGCAAGGGTTGATCTGAAAATTTCGAGTTGTAGAGGTAATATATTTAAAGACTTCGACTTATCTACTGAACTTGGTTTTTTTTCGACTTAGCAGGTTTTCTCAAGGGAACGGAAAAAAATTCGAGTTATCAAAGAATTCGTCTAATTGAGGTTCGAGTTAACGAGAGTCGACTGTACTAGCCCTGCAGTAAGAAATTTGGTTTTCACAATTGGCTGATTTCGTTTCCACGTTTCAAAGAAATGCTTAAAAATCAAGGATTTTAGAAGTATTTTGTATCGCTTTTAATCTAAACACAAATCCTCAAGTATTTCGCATATTTCCAAATAACTTGTATTCCAAAACATATGTATTGAATTAAATGCTTGCAAACTCCAATGGCAATTTAAAATCCTTCTTCTCAATATAGTTTCTCGCACCAAAAATATACAATTTTCAAATCAAGACAAAGGGGATTACGTTCTATACACATTTATCTTTCTGGATATCAATACTACTGCAATATCGTAGCAGTAACTTATTTAAGTGATAGTAAATTCATTTTAAAACCCACAATTTATACTGTTTGTAATTTTTTTAAATGAATTCTATAATATAAAGACGTTACAGTAGATCAGATGTAGGCCTGAAATTACTGTCCGAGATACAAACCAACATGGTTAAAATTTAACGTGAATGCTGAATTCGATATCCACCGTCTATAAAAACTTTCTGCGTCTGTGGGCAGTCTGATAATTCTCCCTTAGCACTTTTATTTCTTTTCATAGACTTTTGGTGTCATGATCTGAAAAAATACAGACTACATTCATTGATAAAATACGTGGTGATATATAACATTTTTGAATGTTTAAAATACATTTATTACATATAAAGCACATTATTGTACGTTAACCAAATATATAATACCGAGAAATGAGGTGAAAAACGAAATGATTTTCCAAATAAAATTAAAATAAATAACTGTTGATAATTTTCTGAATTATTAAAAATATAAAACTTACAAACCAACAATAAGGCTTTGAAAAATTCAGTATCTAGATTTGTAAGAGGAACTGATATAAGAACTTAAATATTCTGGGGAAGGTTAGTGTTTACAGTAACTGATATAAAAGACAATATCTCAGCAGATTTTAAAATCAATGTTTTTCTATTTATTTCCCATAATTGCATGTAATCCTTTTATTATAGTAATACCTGTAGAGTTAGAGAATTCAATGTCCTTGATTTGTGTTTACTTCTTCTTTCCAGGAAGTACATACCTCCTTGTGTCATGTATTTTCTTATTGCTTTAGAGAACAGACTATTTACAAAAGTTCCTAATAAAATACGGGTGGTTTAGAATCGTCCATAGTTTGATGAACGAGCTCAGGAAAGGGCTCATAGGAGTAATAATAAAAGAACAAATTACTCGCATTCACTTCAAAATCAAAAATGACCTTTCCTTCAACAATATTTCACTATTCCATCTGCTTTCACTAAGCAGAAGACATTTTAATGTGCACTACTGAGCCGGTTGCTATATGTTAAAGATTGCTGCTAACATTATCCAAAGGTGTTACCTCAGAACTGTCATGTGCTCAATATAATGGAAAATGTCATGACAAGCTGTGCCTTTTTGACACTCAGGAAGTGTGTAAAATTCACTTGTTAAGTGGCTTGTACACCGTGACAGTATATATAGTAACTTAACTTTCAACAGCTGGTTATGGCCCAATGATATTCTGTTAATAATAATTACATTAATTTTACATAACACACAGAACCTGATCACTTAGTGCAGAAACTGACCATGTCCGTTCTGGTGCTTATGGGTCACTACGATAAGGATCGCCTGAAGCAGCCATATTCAGTAGAAACTAAGTATTATCACCAAGGGTACGTGAGCTTTACGTAGAGTAAGACGCCTATACAAACTTTATAGAAAATTAATTGAAATTGTATTCGTTTCTCAACTTGAGTAAACTGTATTCAAGTTGAGGAACGAATAACTTCATACAGTGACACTGAATACAGAGGATTTTATATTAGCTTGATCTTCTATCACCGCTGTCATTTCAAAAGAGACTTTTAGAATATAAAGGTTTCAAAAGTTGGGAATCTTTGGTTTTGGTAACCTAACAGAAGTAAACGGTTCCTCAATCAAAAAGTTGTAGGCTACTGGCTAGTGTGAGCACGAAATATCATATAGAACCAGGTTTATATTGTCTTTATATTTCATTCCACTCTCAAATATGAGCCAAAATGGAAGGTAAATTATAAGTCTTGTATTAATAGCCTTATATCACCAACCTACCGATTGTAGGTTACCAATTACCGCTATTACCAATTGTAGTACCAATTTTACTTGTTCGTTAACTGTTTGGTTATTTAACTTTTGTATGAGACTTTAAGTAAGCACTATTCCATTCCTTTTAAGGCTTTGTAATAAAACTTCTTTATATAGGAACTAAAAAAGTCTTAAAAATCTTGAAAAAGAGAGTAAGTACAACAAATACTGTTGCATTTTAAGATTATTTACCACTAAATGCGTAATAAGTAAGCGTTTTGTAAAGTTTTGAAAAGCATACTGTAACTATTAATCTTGTGACTGAGCACACTAAAACTATTTTGATGTTTTACATGTATTATTCCTTATAAGGAACTTGTCTTACAATCTATACTCTATAGACTTGTAAGACCGAAGTCTCTGTTATTGACAGTGATTACAATGGGGTATTCTGTTCAGTTAACATGCTGCTGTAGGCGTTTGTATTATCTTGGGTAATATTACTTCAGTGGTCCTGACAGCTTGAAGAGTTTATCTGCATCAAAGTTTCTTCACGAGAGGATCTATCTCTTAGTATTAGGAAACATTCTTCCAGTAACATTATTAGTAGACTCATTATAAAAAATAAAGCATTAATAGATAGATGTACAAATAGAAATAAAATTCTTAAATCATTGTCCATTTCGTGTTCAGGTGATGGTTCAGTAGAGCGCACATTTCAACTATAAAGTACATTCGCAATGGTGTTGCAATAAGTAGACGTGTTTATCCTTAGTTTTTGAGATGAATTATTACGGCATAGTATTGCAAATAGTTTGCATTTTAAGTGGTCAAATAATATTATTTATTTTTTAGTTATAACAATTAATATTTAAAATAAAGTATCTTTATTGTATAGAAATGAATCGCTAATTGTGTAGTTAAGCGCTAATCTCGGGAACGGGGGGAGTGTGGCAGAATATTTAGGAAATAGGTAAATTAATTTAAACATTTACGGACATATTACTGTGCAGAAAGCACTGGCCACCCTAAGAGCACTCTGTCGATATATTGGTCCAACCTTTTCTCCATGATGCTTGGGTCTTTAGTGCGTCTGCCCAAATGGGTATCCCGTAGGTGAAGCACTGATGTGACTACCGATGATAGCAGTAGCCTTCTGCTTTGCTTTGGACCTCCGACATTCGGCATCAGTCGTGCTGGGCTGGCTCTCACTACTGCCGCTTTGGCACTCATGTTGTTCAATCTGCTGCTTGAAGTTGACCGGGCATCAAGCATCGCTCCCAGATATCAGATAAATGGTTGCGATGTGATTTCTTGATCCTTGATATTCAGCCTAATAGACTCTTATTTTTTTCTGCTGGTGATGAGCACCGCCTCGGTCTTGTGCTTGGCTAGTTCCAAGTTCACCGTATTCATCCACAAGATAATTTGTTGAAAATAAGTTGAAGAG
The DNA here is from genome assembly GCF_021130785.1 of Homalodisca vitripennis. Lineage (NCBI taxonomy): Eukaryota > Metazoa > Arthropoda > Insecta > Hemiptera > Cicadellidae > Homalodisca > Homalodisca vitripennis. The sequence continues at coordinate 9,468 of NW_025785842.1, read as the reverse complement.
GTGTTTCACCTCATCAAGATGCTTGGCAACAATCACCACGGCCACGTAATCCGCATACGCAACAAGTTTTAGCCCTTCTTGGTATTTCGATCCTCAGCAATCCGTCATACATGATATTCCACAAAAGCGGACCAAGAACAGAACCCTGAAGTACTGTATTCCTCCTATAATATCATACTCATTTTAACCATTCTTCGTGTCGTATATTAAGGACTCTGTCTGTAAAGTAGCTTGCAACTATCCAACGCAGGTATCCTGGCACGTTCATTCTTTCGAGGGCCTGAATAATGGAGTCCCAATTTGCGGAGTTGAAAGCGTTTCTTTTGTCTAGCGTAGCCACTAGACAGTATTCCTTCGTAACCATTCTTCCATCTACCCCCTGCGATGGCATCCCTACTGTTCTGACGACGAGGTTTGACGGCATTCAGCGTTTCAAAAACTATATTGGTTGTCAGCAGGTAGCGGTTCGACTACTGCCTCTATTATAACACCATGTTTAAGGATACAAAGTCAGAGGCAGCCAGAAGAGCTTATGTTTTTAATGCGGAACAACTACAAAAAGTGAGCTGAAAAAGGCAAAGCTTAAAGCTAATGAAGATTTTAATAAACACCTCCTCCAACAAATGCAAAGCGGCCTGGTCCATCATAGCGGCTCAAAGAGGTGCGACTACCCGAGATGCCCCCAGCTTATCTCCGGAAGTATTTTCGGCCCATTTCGTCAACTGTATTGATGAGGTGAGAGAGGTCATCACTCCAAGCCAGATATCTGCGGGTGATCTTCTTGCCAAGGCTCCTGGTGCTGCAACTCAATTCAAGTGGTCTCCTGTGTCATGTGAGGAGGTGCTGTGTGTGGTGAAAAAAATGAAAGCATCCAAAAGTAAAGATGCGTATGGTGTATCTAGTGAGCTCTTAAAGAAAATTATTTTTTCAATTGTGCTACCTATTACAATTTGTATAAACCAATGTTTGTTTACTGGTATATTTCCTAAGTGTTTTAAAAACGGCCAAGGTTGTGCCTATTTACAAGAAGGGTCCCAGGGACCAACCTGGTTTCATTTAGGCCCATCTCTTTGTTACCCATTTTTTCAAAACTCCTTGAAATTGTCATGAACAACCAAGTGAGTAATTTTTTCAAATGTTAACAATATTCTTTCAAATTGTCAGTTTGGCTTTCGAGCAGGTAGAAACACCGTGAATGCAGTTGAAGTCCTGGTGAAAGCTGTAATAAATAGTTTTGAAGCCAAGGCCTCCACCGTGGCTACTCTTTTTGATCTAACCAAGGCTTTTGACTGCGTTCCCTAGGGACCTACTGCTCTCTAAATTGTCCTCACTATGGTATAATTGGTACTGAATTGGCATTATTTGAGTCATACCTAACGGGACGTGAACAAAGGGTAAGTGTTGGAGGTTCTCTCTCTACTTCGCGTTGTGTTGAGTATGGGGTACCACAGGGAATCGGTCCTGGGTCCCTTGCTGTTCTTAGTTGTAAATGAATGATCTCCCTCACAATGTTCAAGCTAACGTGATAATGTTTGCAGATGATACCACTTTTTTTAGTTCTAACTCTAATATAAATAGCTTAGCCACTTTTATGGATGAAAATGTTGTGTATGCTAAAAACTGGTTTAATGCCAATCAACTTGTTTTAAATGATCTCAAAACACAAAATATTTGCTTTACACTGAAAAACATGAGTTCCCCCAGTACTTTCTCTGATAGTGTTAAGCTATTGGGCATCTATCTAGATAATAAGCTATCATGGGTAGATCATATTAACTATGTATGTGGAAGGCTTAGTAGAGTGGTTTTTTTTTGTTGAGGCAACTAAAGAAAAATGTTCCTAAGCAATATCTAAGGAGTGCTTATTTTGCCTTTTTCAACAGTATTTTACTGTATGGGCTCCAACTTTGGGGTAATGGTTCAGAAATACATAGAGTTCTGTTAATCCAAAAGAAAGCTGTACGAGTGCTCACTGACTCAGACCAAAGAACTAGTTGTAAGCCGTTATTCATTAGAGAGTCTATACCCACTGTTGTTTGTTTTATATATTTATTTACTTGTTGTCAATGTGAAATCTAATCTAGGTGATTATGTTATAAGAGGTAGACTTCATTCCTACAATATTAGAAATAGTTATAAAATAAATAAAGATTTTGCTAGACTTAGTAAAACACAGTCAAATGCCAATGCAATGTCAATTACACTTTTTAATAAATTAGGCCATAAAGCCCATACAGATGATATAAAGAGTTTCAAGAGAAAGCTGATGGACTGGTTAGTAAACCACCCTTTTTATTCTTTTAAATGAGTTTCATGGACTGTGATATTGCTGACTCTATATTTTGACTTGTTATTGTTGTTTCTTTTATTGTTATTGTTCTGACTTGCTGTTAATCACATGGCTGTTATTATTATTGTTGAATTTATTTTGTCTTTTTTTGTTACTGTTTATATTCATTTTAGAATTGTTAAGTTTTGCTTTTTGACACACCTTGCTGGTTTGATGACGTAAGCTCTTGCTTTATTGTTGTGTGACAAGGCTGTTGCTATATATTTGTTATTTTTGCTATTTTAACTTGTTTTTATTGTTGTTGTTGTTAAAATATTTTTAAACTGTTAAGTTTGTCAATTTCCAGTGCCTTGGCAAACCGTATTTTTTTTTTTTAGTTTTAAGTAAATTAAACACCTGACGATGTCTATTGCTACTATGGCCGAATGGCAAATAAATATTCTTATTCTTCTTCTTATTCTTATTAAGACTCTGTCTGTAAAGTAGCTTGCAACTATCCAACGCAGGTATCCTGGCACGTTCATTCTTTCGAGGGCCTGAATAATGGAGTCCCAATTTGCGGAGTTGAAAGCGTTTCTTTTGTCTAGCGTAGCCACTAGACAGTATTCCTTCGTACCATTCTTCCATCTACCCCCTGCGATGGCATCCCTAGCTGTTCTGACGACGAGGTTGACGGCATTCAGCGTTCAAAAACTATATTGGTTGTCAGCAGGTAGCGGTTCGACTACTGCCTCTATTCGTTGGTGGATTGTGCGTTCAAGAATCGTACCTGCCGAATCTAGCATGCAGAGTGGACGGTAAGATGATGGTTCGTCCGGTTTGTGTGTGTGTGTGTTTGCGTGCGCCGTGCGTGTGTATGAAACAAAAGCCTAAAATGAGAGCGACATTCAATTTTCGCCCTCTGATTCCTCTTACAAATTAACACTAGAAATATGTACCTGGTATACTTGATTTTGCCTACTTCCCTTTCCTTACTGCCACAGGACTCCGTTGTATTTACATCATAACTGTTTACTAAGAAACTATGGACTTCGACCAAGGTAATTTTTCCTGTATGTGCGTCCTGAAGAAGACAACCGTAGACTAGTTCCTGCAACACAGAAAAGTAACTACTGATCAACTTAAACAGAAAGGTCAAATCTGCAACATCTCTTCTCTAGCCAGGGTATAAAGATTCAGTTCGGACTCAAGTTCGTGCATGGGGGTGTTTCTTTAATATATGGCTTTAGATATGGTTTCCCAAGCTACCGACGCATACTCCAAATACGCTTCTACGTATTGTATTGTTATAGCTCTCACTGAGAACCCATTCCTAGACACTAGCAATCAAGCCGAAGGCTCTGCAAGCCCTCCTATAGATTTGATCAATGTGGTGCTCAGGAGACTGGGAGGAGTTCCAATATCTGCGAGATCCCTAATTACTTGACACCTGTTTAGAGAGGTTCCATTCCATTTAATAGTCAATCGGAATAGTTGACTTACGTCTTGAGAAGGCGATAATATTACATTTATATAGACGTTTTAATGGCATTAAATTATTATCCATTAAAGGCCTATTGATATACTTACCCAAAATCACTCGACTTGCTGACTTTCATTACAGAGCATAATCTCCTTGGTTTCATTGCCAGTTGCGTTTATTGTCAAGAAACGCACAATACTATAAAATTGTATATATTGTTTAATTAACTAAATCACTGAAGTGATTCACAACAAATTCATACAGATTTCCACGTTATGAGTTAGCTACTAACCTATCATGAGTATGAAGACTTGCGCTATTATAATGTTTAATGGAAATGAAATATTTCCATTCAATCTAAAATTTTATGTTTAAATAAAGTGTTAATGTATCAATGTAGACACAATCAAAATCTGTTAGTTATTCATAAACATTTACGCAACAATGTAAATGATTTTGTGCATTACGTAGGAGCATATGATCTTTCAAGAAATAACTATGAATTTTAACATTATTGACTGTGTATAATAACTTTTATACTTAACAGTTTCTACATGAGAATCATTAGTTTCCAAGCTTATACTCGCATTATTAGATAGGTCGGTAAATGGTTGAACAAACACACCATACATGTTACTAACTGTAAATTAACAAGTTTAGAGCCAATATAGGATTATTTCAGATCACTTAAGATCTGTAAGTTCAAGACTCCAGTAGAAAGTTTACAGGACTTACAAAATAAAGACCACTGAGTCGAAACTAATGTTATAGAAGTTCAAAGTTTGTAATTTAATAATACTTGAGCAGATTACTTAAAGATTGTTCTAGCTGTGAGTTTCCAACATCTTATGCAAGTAATACACATACTGTATACTATTATTGTTTTGAACAAGTAGGGCTGATTTAACAACGATTTTGGAAATCTTTTATGATACGCGTGATTATGGTCAGTTTTTTACAAACCGTTTAATTTGGTACTAAGGAAATCAATACAAGGTTTCAAATTTTAAATCGTTAAGCTAAGGAACCAATAATCTAAAATTATGTAGCTAACTAATATTCTTTATTATCTCAGTTTACTGTGAAACAGTTCTAGATTTCAAGAATTATTTAAGAAAGATATTCCCATTAATGCTATAAAAATATCTTTTCATTTCATACTTTCTTAATTTTTCTAGGAAACCTTAAGGAATATTTTCAATATTGTTTAACTGCTTTTTTAAAAAATGTCTTCATAACTCCTCATTCGTCTATGCACAAATACAAAATAACATATTTTAAGCGTGTTTTATATGTTAAGGTTATAATAAGTTTAGGTATAAATATTTCATCCTTTTTATTCTGCGTGATTTCGAGTAAATACATAAATCGTATATAATATACAAAACATTGTACTAATATATTCTACAGTGACAGTTGACACTTATGGACAGTATGTGGAATTTAATAAGGAATCAATCACAGTTTTAACTAAATGACTTTAAAAGTTATACATTTATTCTAATTTATCGCTTTAATATAGCGTCTATAATCTACCTACTTTTGAAAAATGTATGCATTACAATATTATTTTAACCTGTTTAAATTAAAAGATTTAGAAGAGGTTCCGTGTAACTACAGTTGATATATTATGTACGGTATGAAATAGTTATTAGGTTAAATTGTTCAATGCCATGAATTGATTACTTTATGCCTTTTATTTTTATTTTTATTAGTTACTAGCAGTTTACCTGCGGCTAGACATTTCCGACGCTACGGTAGAGCTTAGATTGGTGTCCCGATGAAGAAAATATTTATAAATACATAGAACTAAGAAGCCCGATTTTGGTTAAAAAAAAAGTCTACTCCGGCTCTTGTAATTTACTTGTATAAGATATTTCCGATACCATAGATGAGTGTATGTTGTTGTCTCGATAAAGAAAATATTTATAAATACATAGTTCTAAAAAACCCTACTACGGTCTAAATTTGTCTATTTCCGGCAGTAGAAGTTCACTTACAGTCTAAAGGGTGTCCCACGAAGAGGTTTAAACGTTTTATTTCATATTACTTGCCAATTAATGCATCGAACATTTTCAAACACTACATAATTCATTAAATAGGTTTTGCAAATATTCTATGAAAATTTTAGCACTCTAACAATTGTTGAAACAAATGGGAGCATTCTTAAACGGACACTACTCAAATAAAAAGGAATCCACTGTTTGAGCAGCTGTCAGTTGTAATGGGGTTGCTATCTTACGACATTTCAGACAGTACAATGGACTGGGAATATGTATGAACAGGTTTTACTTGAACAAGTCTTGCCTCATTTTACGGTTCCAGAAATGGATCAAGCAATCTTCCAACAAGATGGTGCTCCTCCTCATTTCGCAAATCCTGTCAAGCGATTACTAAATGACAACCTCCATGGCCGTTGGATTGGTCGTGGAAGTGATTTTTTAGATTGGCCACCCCGATCTCCAGATTTAACGTTATGTGATTTCTATAGGGTTACTTAAAGGGACAAGTTTATAACCGTAGTGCCAATAATGATTAGAATTCAAAAATTAAAATAATCAATTGAAGAGGAACTTCTCCGGATACCGCAGAATTTCTTTGTAAGAGCTTATTTGTTAAGCGCTGTTACTAGTGTGTAGTAGTATTAGTACTAGTAATTAGTAGTAATTAGTACTATTTTTGTCTATACTGAATAAGATTGTGTGAGTTAGCTACAGTATCGTCCAAGATCAATTCTCAGTGTTAGATATCAGACTGTTATAATGAATTATTATTATCAACCCTGGAAAGGCTAATACTTATTAACTACTGTACGCTCCCTTGCACTTTATTGTAAACAAGTATTCTACACAAAACTTTGTCACTATGTACTTATGTGAGTTTTGAATATATAAATTATAAATTCATTCATGTCATTTATAATTTAATTAACTAAAATTAAATTATAAATGTTATAATTTCTAAATGATAAAAGTAAATATTCTTTCTGCATTAGATCCACGAGTGTTATTGAATTCCTATTTCTCGTTCAAATAAATTTTATAGGTGAATAAAGAACATGGATGTGCTTTAGAATTTACTCATAAGTAACTCATTTATCTTCCCAGCCTACATATTGTAAACTTGGCAAAGTGAACGAATTACCCTTAAATATTCCACCACTCACGCCAAAGAGTAAATTTCATGGCGGAAGAGAGTTGACAATCTAGCCACATGTTAACACAACTTGTGATTGTTGGATAAAGTTTCACAGATTGTTACACCTCCAGAGTAAGTTACTGTTCTATAGTCCACGTGGTTCAAAGTCTACATAAACAACTTGTTTATTGGAAAACTAAATTACATTTTTTTTCCAGTTTAAGTTGTGCCAGCACATTCAGCTTTTGCAGGATTTTTGTTTCTAACTCATTCATTGTGCTCTTTCACTGATGATTTTCTAGAAAAGTGAAGATACTAATAACAGTCAATTACTTTACATTAAATTAATCTGTTATAAAATTGAACCACTAAATGTGTGACAAAGCGCTAATCTCAAGAACGGCTGGAGGAACTAGGCTAGTTTATTTTTATAAAATGTTTTTGAAGCCTGATGTTAATCTGTAAGAGTACACTCCACTGGACTTGTCCACTACTTACCGGATTGCTACTCGTAGTAAAAAAAAACTGATTGCGTATAATTTGTAATGAATTTTCTTTTTATCTTTTGGATTTCTTTTTTTCCTTTTCTACACGATGTATCTAGGTTTATTATTCGTCTTTTTAAATTTTGAAAGGAACACGACATGGAAGCCACAATATGACTCGAACCATTACTTCTAAGTGTAGGAGACATTTCATTATCCATACAGATCGAAGCCACTGATTCATATTTAGTGAAAACGTTATTTTCTTGTCTTTATTGGAACAAAAAGATATCAATAAGATATGAACGTATTCACGAACTTCACAATACAATGTTGGATTTTTTTATTTTGTTTTCGTAGCAATCTATACCTCTCCTCTGACTTATAAATCAGCCGTTGCAGCGTATGAGTTATTGTAGATTTAAACTGTTTATTCATAAATGTCTCATGATATATCTCACCACCTTAAGCAAATCAATTACCAACTAATATGACAGCGAACCCACGAAAATCTTAAGAACTCAAAGTAGGTCAGTTTTTTTTTTAAGTAATATCTGAGAACCTGATTGATTGTGGGACCTGAGTCTATGATTGCATTTTTGTGGAAGATGTCCTGGAACACGCTTTTTTGCAACAGTCAAAATTCGGAAACAGGTGAAGGGGACCTTTGGGAAAGCCTGTAAAGTTAAATGAAAACGCTCTATCATAAATTTTAATGAACTACTAGCCTGGTATATTAATAATATTAGTAAATACGAATTTTAATTAATCAATTACATTCCTGTTCCACAGCGCCACAACTCCACACAAGACATGTTGAGCATAAATGATTCCCTCCTGAAAAGTATTTCGGAAAATACTGCCGTAACCAAACCTTGTGAAGCTGATGACCAGAGCTTTGGTAAAGCTTTGAAGTCGACATTTGACGAAAATGAGACAGTCAACCAACATGTAATGCAGAGCAATAACATCACTCAGCACGTAACTTTAAGAGAATTAATAATAAAGGCCAGACAAAAGCATGAGCCAAGAGATTTAACAACATTGATCTATTTCTATCGTATTCATGATTCGAGCGTAAAAACTCTGTGATGAAGAAACGACAAAATTACTGCAAAACATTTCAAGGACAAATGTACGTTAAAATCGTTAATGTGGTCTAGATTTTATGACGTGAGGAAGCAGTGTGTGGTGTGTTTATGGTCAGGATGTAAACCTTTACATGGAAAATCAAGACAGTACATAAAACATGGCGTAAGGGTAATCACAATTCCATGACAAAGAATGATATTTATGCGTAAAACACTACCTAACGGTAAAAACAATGTACTAAAGTTAATGATTCAAAGTAAAAAAAGGTTACAAAATTCCTTCTTCATTGTTGTGCTCATAAGTTTAGAATTTTATTGGAGCACAACAATGGCACATCATGGCTTTAGCCATGATTTCGATTTTGCATCTAATAAGCTCATGTCAGGCTCAGATGATCCAATATAGAACCGTGCCCTGAAGAGATGTTTACCCGTTTGCTAATTAACAAACGTTGTTGGAAGGGGTTAGAAAAACGAGTAGACACTCTTCATTTATAGCATTTTAATATACATTATATATCTCATGTGTGAATATAGCTGCAGGGTTAGTGATAGCAATTTGGTTGCTCCTTTTACAATTACGATCATGGTTTTTCACCTGTGTACGTATAAGTTCTCATAATTCAAACAATTTAAGAGAACTTAAATAGATGGATGAAAACACCATTGAAAATTAATAAAAATATTTGGAGACTGCTATTTTTGTAATAAACCAAAGAAAGATCTTAATCTTTTTTATAAAGAGCAACATTTTAAACAGAAATAGATTTGCACTGAGATGCTGCCAAAGGTTGCTTAACATGCTGCAACTTATCTATGTTCTTAGGAATGTAAGAGAAACAGGTCCTAGTTGCCTTTGGCGTGGATAAAGTACAGTGTGACACGTACACAGGGAAATTATGATGGCATATCGTGTAAGAAATTCCTTTGTAAAAGAGATGATTGGTTTGATTTTTTACTGGTTTACAAGATCAAGAACTGGAGTAAACAATGTTTTATAAA
>NW_025785841.1:0-19137 GCF_021130785.1 Homalodisca vitripennis | reverse complement strand
CAAAAAATTTAAATTTTTCTAACTTAAAATAAAATTTAAAATTTTAAATTAAAAATAAAAAAAATAAAAAATAAATAAATTAATTAAATTTTAAATTTTGGGGACAAAAAACCCAAAAAAAAAAAAAAATTAAAAAAAAACCCCAAAAAAAAAAAAAACCTAATAAAACTAAATTAAAAAAAACCACCCCAGGCCCTTCCGTTGGCTTCAAGACTGCGAACTGACCAGCGATCCGGGAGGAACGCATCACCCGATACGTCAGCTGACCGATCATCTGATTGCCGTTTCCAACAGAACAAAAAAAAATGTCCACGCACCGCGTCCTAGTTAATAAGAGCCTACTTCCTACCGCGAATCAGCATAAATGAATTTGAACTATGACTGGTACATATTACTAAAAGAATAATAGATTATTTAAACATTTTAAAAAAAAGCCAGTTTTTACAAGATTTATTTCTTTTGTACCCACATAGAATTTGCATTTGATAATGGAAGACGAAGTGAGTCGTCATGGTACGATATATTTAGGAGTCCAGTTCATATTCCTTTAGTAACCAAGATTTTGCTGTTTATTAAGTTATTTCGACTTAACTTCTTATTCTAGTTTAATATTGGGAAATTATAAAGCTCATATTTTACTGTTAGTGTTTTTTGGCTCCGACGTCATTATAATTAACTATTTTGCTTAGGACCTCTAAACAATTAGTTTGTATTTGTAACTAGAGATTAATTGAGGTGACGGCTTTTTAATTCATAGCTTATACTATTGAAATAAATCCCATTATAAAAGTTTTATGTTCTAATTAGAAAGTTTGTACGTGACGGTTGTCAGTTATTGAGAGTATCTCATGTTAAATAAACATTAGCCGGAAACATGTTTGGCAGTCCCTGGACCAATATCCGGCTAATCTTCTTTCCATTTCCTGTTCCACATTATGATAGTCGGCTACACTAAAGTTTATCGTTTGAGTGTATACTACCTCATATAGCCAATAGAGCTCAAATGTATAATTTTGGAAATTCTTGAACGCCATACTAAACAGTAGATCAATAAATATGTAAAAACATGAGTTTTCAATACAATAACGTATAACCATTTTTAAAATAAATATTAACAGTTTCAAAAGCATCTCTATCGAAATTATGTTAGAACTTTTAGAAAGTTTTTTGAAGTGATAACTTCTATTAGGCGCTTTGAGCGTTTTGGTAGAGGGTAAAATCCCTCGGTTTCGCGACACCGTACACGCTAAAGTGGTTTCCATGGAAACGTTAATAATCTTTGGAAAATTTTTTTTTATTCTTTTTTAGTCACTTTGTGCTATTTATGACATAATTAAACGCCTAATACTAAAATCTAAACGCAATGTAATATGCTAATGATAAATAGTATATATATAGCTATGGAGAGCCAGACTAGCGCACGCGCAGTAGCCTGTGTACACGTATACACTAATACATCGACTATTTCTGACTGTATTAATGTGCGCGTTGTGGACTCTTTTTTTGGATAAGTATAATTTTGTAAGTCCACGTCAACAATACCGTTAAAGTAGCAGTACATCTGTAATTGTAAATGTGACGCGTTGTACAGTAAGTATTAGCGTGAAGAATACATAATTAAAGTTAAATTAGACCACGTTGGAAGTTCAACTGTGTGTGTACCTGATTTTGTTTATTTAAGTGAATTTTTAATTTGACTATTATTGTAATTATTTAAATTGAAGGATTACTGTTTATTTATTGAATTTAAATTCATTGACTTTCAGTATAAAAGTAGGAGTATGAAACAAATTAATATTTTTTTATACAGATAAATGAAATAAATGAAAACAACGAATATATTTTTAAACATTGATATTAAGCGGAGACTTTAATATTAACTTTCGCAGATGGACAAAAATTGTATCATAAATTGAATGTTTGAATGAAAAATTTAGGTTTGACTATGTCTATTGATACGAATAGTCAGTACACCACAAGAGTATAAAACGACTATCGATGCTGTTTTTATACCGATATTTAAGATTAAACTCTCTCGCCTTCGGCCTCGCGTGGGGGCTACGCCCCCAGGCCCCCATTGATGTACGCTTGCAAATTCGGGGAATAAGCCGGAATTCGGCGACTGTGACTTGGTTAAGTCCGGACATTAGGTTAAATGACAAGGGAATTTAAAAATTGACCTTTATCATTGATTTTCTTATCCCGGATTCGTAAAAACTTTTGACTTTGAGGGCATTTTGCGGTTACAACCGTTAAGAGATACGACAAAAAGTGACTTGGACCTTTCTTGTCGGAAATTTAATTTTTTTGTCTTTCGATTGTTGCCCTCGGATTTGATCTACGACCTATGGTTTTAGCCCAGGAATGAGCTCGGGAAAAAAGTCCTGCACGGGTCAGCTATCTTGAATTGTTTAAGTATAAACATAATAAAGAACCCGACCTTAAGGCAGTAAATTTTAAGTGGAAACGAGAGGGGGTTTAATGTCACCAGGAGACTATCTAGTCACAGGCCGAGAAATTCCCGGGGGGGGGGGTGGGTGATTAATGTTTTAAGGGGTGTTGAGACATCAGTGCGGGTTTAAATTCGTCAGGATATTGTCTGGTCATGATGAACATAATTCCCAGGGGGGGTTAATGTTACCGGTAGGGATACAGACTCCCGGGTGGGTTTAATCTGGTCATACCAGTGAATCTATCCCAGGGGGGGTTGTAAGAGATTTGAGTGACTGGGTCAAAATTACGGATATGAGGTCATGCCAGGAAATTACCCTGGGGGGGGGTTAATATGAACCGCGGGGTTAATGACACACTTGGGGTTCTATTTTAGAGGGTGTTGTGTGTCTGTGAACATAATACAAATTCACTCTGTCCCGGTATCTACTATTACCGCTTAGCTAACGCTCAGCCAAATTTCTAATGTTTGGTGTTGTATTCATTCGTTCACCTAGAAAAGCAAGTGCAAACTGAATAGTGGAACGAATCTACACAAAATATTAAGTCACATATTAAATTTAAAAAACTCCCAAAAAATTGCCATAATCTACGGACAAATATTTAGCTATTTATATAAGCGTTTTTTTCTTGGCTTTATTAAAGGACATACAACAAATAGTTACATTACCTTTTTTTGGTAGATCCGCGATCAATTATATAGCCATAAAAGTTTTTAGATTTAAAGGTCTAGAACTAACCGTTTTGGCCGCTATCGACTCTAGGAAACAAAGTTATTAAAAAAAGAAATTATACGAAAAATATTTACATTTATTAGCTGAACCATTGGAAATAGAGGAAAATGTTTACTTGACTCTTTTTTGTAGATCGCATTTGAATTAGTAATAAAATCAAAATTTTTTATTCTGTGCTAAAATTAGGAGTTTTGGACCGCAATAAAACCCAGAAAACAAAATCTCACGTAAAAACTTAAAAAAAAATCAAAAACATTAAAACACGTGGATTGGCGGCCAAACCATTGAGTGATTAGCGTCAAAAAGTTACTGGACCTTTTTTGTAGATCACACGCCATTTTACTAAATCCCATGAAAATTTGTTTTTGAGCTACGGCCAACCGTTTAGGAGGCCGCTATTGAGCCCGAAAGGTAAAATTTTTAGGCCGAAAATTTCAAAATATTTTAATGTATATCGCTGTTTTGCGGCCAAAACCAAATTGAGATAGAGCAAAATGTCACTGGAACCTTTTTTGTTGTTTTCACTTCATTCCTGCCCATGAATTATTTATACCGTTTCAGATTCGAAGCTATCGTCCAAACGGTTCGCCCGCTATCGGGCTTCAAAGGAAAGCCTGCCAATGGCAAAACAGGGGTCCGTTCGGGAAATTTTTTTGAGGGGTTCAAAAGTAAAAAAATCCTGTGTTTCAGACTTTTCCCGGAGGTTTGGAAGATAAGGTGCGACGGTGCGTGGCGAAAAGTTTCACTTCCTCCAGCACTTCTAGAAGTATGTATTAAGAATTAGTATTACCTATGTGTCAGTCAGTTGAGTTCAGATATACACTATGCGGCTGTATATTATATGGGAACTGTATATAATATTGGACCTCGCCTTCGGCTCGCTGGGGGCTACCGCCCCCAGGCCCCCAAAAGTAAACGCTTGCAAATATATTCGGAGATTAAGCGGAATTCAGGTGACTGGTTAAGAGTCGGACATTAAGTTAAATGACAAAGGGATTTAAAAATTGACCTTTTTCATAGATTTTTTTTCCGGATTCGTAAAAACTTTTGGTAGCTTTGAGGGCATGTTGCCGGTTGACTATAAAAACCGTTAGAGATACGACAAAAAGTGACTGGACCTTTCTTGTTGGAAATTTAATTTTGTCTTTCGATTAGTGCCCTCAGATCTGATCTACGACCTATGGTTTTAGCCAGAAATGAGCTCGGGAGAAAAGTGCATGCACGGGTCAGCTATGTCTTGAATTGTTTAGTAAATACAACATAATAAAAACCGGACCTCAAGGCTAGTATTTTAACGTCGAACAGGGGTGTTTAATATCACCAGGGAGACTATCTAGTCAAGGCGAGAAAGGAAATATCCCTGGGTGGGAGTTGATTAATGTTAAGGAGGTTAAGACAGAGAGGGGGTTTAAATTTCGTCAGGATATTGTCCTCGGTCATATAGAAGCAAATCCCAGGGGGGAGTTAAACGTTACCGGGGGATAAGGTCTCCCAGGGGGTTTATCTGGTCATACCACGGATATCTTCCCAGGGGGGGGGGGTTAAGAGATTTGGTGACTGGTAAAATTCGGACATGAGGTCATGGCCAGGAAATTCCCTGGGGGGATTTAATGTTACCAGGGGGGTTAACACATCAGGGGGTTGAATGTACAGGAGGTTATCAGGTCATACCAGGAAATCCCCGGGGGGGGGTTAATAATTAACCGGGGGAGGTTAATGGGACACATCTTGGGCCTTTTATTAGAGGGTGATTGGTGTCCTGTGGAACATAATTAAATATTCCTCTGTCCCTATCGCAACTATTGACGCTTTAGCTGACGCCTCAGGCCAACTCCCGAAGTCACTGAACCTTTTTCTGTAGATCACGTGAGAATTTCCTGAAATCCCGCGTTTTTTAAATAATTTGTTTTTGGAGATTACGGACCAAACCGTCTTAGGTAGGTAGCCGAGCTATCAAGCCCTGGAATAATGTAAATTTTTAAGGCGAAAAATGTCCAATATTTTCCACTTAATCCGCGGTTTTGCGCTCAAAACTAAGGGAAATATAGGGTACAAAAGTCACTGGACCTTTCTTGTAGGTCATCTTATTTTCCTAAAATAAAACGTTTAGTCTTATTTTGACCTCCGAGACACAATGGATTTTTCGCCGCTCTATTCGACCCCAAAAAAAAACAAAAGTTTCGCCGGTAAAAAGTTTACAACAAAATTGTACATAATCACGTTTTTCTTTCGCGGCCAAACCAATCGAGATAGGTGCAGAAAGATTACTGGACCTTTTTCTGTTAGATCGCGCAATTTTCGCTTAATTTGATGGGATCAATCAAGATTTGAGCTAACGGACCAACGGTTTCGGCCCGCTAATCAGGGCTTGAAACATTATTTTTATCGAAAAAATCTCTGGAATTTCAAATGTTCGAGCGTTTTGTCGCTTAACCATGGAAGATAGAGCAAAAAGTCATTAGACCTTTTTTTGTAGTTCACTTCATTCCTGACTATGAATTTTCCGTCAGATCCGAGCTAGCTCAACGGTTCGCCCGCTATCGGGCTTACAAAAAAATGCCTGCAGGGGTGAAGAATGCGCGATTTTTTGGGAATTTTTTTGAGGGGTTTGAAAATGAAAAATTCTCACTTTTCAGAATTTTCCTGGTGGTTACACGTGGAAAGCTATCTGTGTACCAAATTTCAAGTCTCTAACTCATCTGGAAGTTAGTTAGAATTAGTAGACGTGAGTGAGTCAGTCAGTTACACATGCGGTTGTAATATATATTGACTCGCCTTCGGCTCGCTGGGGGCTACGCCCCAGGCCCCCATTTGGGTGTTGGCTAATTTCGGGGATATAAGCGGTTAAATTTACGCTTGCAAATTCGGGGATAAGAGAGATGTTGGTGATTGTTAAAATTCGGAAATGAGGTCTTGCCATGAAATTCCCTGGGTGGGTTTTAATATTACCAGGGGTTAAGACATCAGGGGGTTTTATTTACTCAAGTGCCAGTGTCAATCTCGACGGGGAGTTTTGTTTGGGCAGGCCCCCTAGCCTACTGCCAATCTCAATCCGGTTCACTGAAGAAGTTCGCCGTACACGATGTTCTTCGCGTAGTGTCAAATTAGTTGCTAGTAACTTAAAGTTGATAAAACTGTTCTTTGCCCGTTAGTTTGTCAGGGGGTTTTAATGTTACCAGGGGTTAAGACATCGGGGGGTTATCTGGTCATACCAGGAACTTCCCAAGGGGGGTTAAGAGATTTGGTGATTGTTAAAATTCGTACATGAGGTTTCATGTTCCCTGCTCTATCCGATTCCGAGAATCGTACGGGTCATATCGCTTCGCTAACTCTCAGCCAATTGATATGTGGTGTATAATAACAATCAATAGACATCGCAGAACAGTTAAGTTATGTGTTCGCGAAATTAGAAGACAAGAAGAATTTGATGGTAACTAAAGTCAGCGTATATCATAGTTTAATTTTCCAGATTCACCCAAACTTTTGACTTTGAGAGCGTTTTACGGCTTAACCGTTAGAGATACGAGAAAAAGTGATTGGACCTTTCCTGTCGGAAATTTAATTTTATCTTTCGATTGTGCCCTCAGATTCGATCTACGACCTACCGTTCAACCACAATCAGGCAGAATGTGAAAGGGGGTTTAAGACATCAGGGGGTTTAATTTAGTCAGGATATTGCTGGTCATATGAACAAATTCCCGGGGGGGGTTAATGTTACAAGGGGTTAATGACACACGTGGGCCTATTTTAGAGGGTGTTGTGTCTGTGAACGTAATAAAAACTCTGTCCCTATCTACTTTTGAAGCTTCACTAACGCCCAGCCAACTCCCGATTTGGAGGGGGGTTTTTAGTCACTCGTTAACGTATTAATACATTGTCAATCTGGAACCAGCATGAATCGCACTAATTATAGTTGCAAAGATTTAAAACCCCTAAAATTGACGACAAAGAATTTGCCTTTTAGAGCATTTACCAGGCTTACGGAAAGATAAACGATATAAAGCTGCTGAACCTTATTTGTAGATCCTATCAATAGCTAGTTACAAAAAAATTTTACATTTAAGCTAGGGCCAACGGTTCGGCCATAATCGAGCCCGGAAGGTAAGTTTTTAAGTGAAATTTTCAAAATAATCACGTTTTACGGCTAAACCATGGAAAATAGGGTAACAGACCAACTGGACCTTTTTTGTAGATCGCACTATTTTGTATTAAAATCAAATTGTTAATTTGCCCTAAACCTAAGGTTTTGTCTGCAACGGAGCCCAGAAAAACAATATCTCACGTAAAACTTGTAAAATCGGTACTTTAAAACGCGTAATGCGGCCAAACCATTGGGGATAGGGCAAAATGTCACAAGACCTTTATTGTTGATCGCGCTGTTTTCTAAATTTCATTGAAAATTGGTTTGGCCTACGACCAGCCGTTTAGCCGCTATCAAGCCCGTAATGTAAATTTGTAGGCGAAAATTTCAAAAAATATTTTCACTTAGATTTAATCGGTGTTTTCGGCGGTCAAACTAAATGAAGAATATTAGTAAAAAAGTCCACTTAACCTTTATTGTAGATAATATTATTTCCTTAAAATCCCAAACCTTTTGTATTTATTTTGTGACCTCCGACCAATTTTTTCGCCGCTATCGACCTCCAATAAAAACAAAGTTTTTCACGTGAAAAAATTACAAAAAAATTGCAGAAAACTTAATCACGTTTTAACGGCCAAACCAATGCAGATAGGGCAAAAGGTCACCTAGACCTTTTCTGTAGATCACGTAATTTGCCTAATTTTGATGGGTCAATCAGATTTTGAGCTACGGACCTTATCACGTTCGGCCCGCTATCGGGCTCGAAAACATTCATTTAAGCGAAAAATCCTCTGGAATGTCAAATGATTCAGAGCGTTTTTTGTCGCTTAACCATGGAAGATAGAGCAAAAAGTCACTGCAAAACCTTTCTTTGTAGTTCACTTCATTCCTGATTGATGAATGTTTCGTTCAGATCCGAGCTAGCTCCAACGGTTCGCCCGCTATCGGGCTTACAAAAAAAGGCCTGCAAGGGGTGAAAAATGCGTGGAATTTTCTCGAATTTTTTTGAGGGGTTTTTAAAAAGTAAAAAAGTCCGGTTTTCAGACTTTTCCTGTTGGTTACACGACAAAAGGTACCTCGCGTGCCAAATTTCAAGGTTTCCAGCCCTTCTAGAACTAATGTTAAGAATTTGTGATACATTCCATCAGTGAGTGAGTGAGTGAGTGAGCCGAGTGAGTGGTTTCACATTGCGGCTGTATATAATATTATGGATTCATGAAGTATTCTCCCCCCACTTCTACAGCACATTGTACTAGTTAAAAATTAATTGAAAAAATGTTATTATAAACATACGGTCCGAAAACGCTTCGTTAGCGAGTTACAGCTAGCGAAAAGATTTTCGCCTGAAAAATTACCTGGGTAAAGAGTAAAATAAAGCCATACTTAGAACTTTTGGGAAAGGTTAATTAAGTAAGAACATATCGTGGATTCTTATGTTATTTTTACCTGTATAAAAGCCTAATAAAATAGGTTTTCAGAACTGTACCTGTAGTAGTTTTTGCGGGATTCAGGGTTAAATGAGCAAAAAATTGGGTGCAACGAAACAATGTTTTTTATAAGTTTTGATGTACAATAAAACTTTGTTTACAAATTGTTAATAAATACAATAACAATCAACACAACCAAATTAATTGTCAGAGAATTTAATTCTGAGGAAAATTGATATAAATCATAAGTCCCTTAAAATAAAAACAGAAATAAGTAATCCGAAAAAATCGATTTTATATCCAGTAATAATACATTACTAGCTGTCAAAAGGAAATACCGTACGGTATTTAGTTAAAATAAAACAAAAACCAAAAATGTTTATTTCTTAATGATGAGATAAATTGAGAAAAACAAGATTAACTGTGTTTAAATAAATTTGTTTTGTAAATAAAAGTATAATGTTTTATTACGTTGTATTTTTTTTTAAATAGAAAATTTACATTCAAATGTTCCGGAAAATTAAATGAGGCAAAACATTTTCCCATTATGTGGGTTTACGTAATCATCGAAAATGCAGTTTTTTGTTTTTTATTAATTTCTACAAGTTTGAAAACGCACGAATAACAAGGCTGATCAACAATGGTTATTCTGTACTGTTTACGTTAGAACTGTGTATTAGTTGGTGTTTTGCAAGCTAACAGCAGGAGATCGGGTTCTGTGAATCGTGTTATTAAATGCAATTTTTCTGTGAGTATTATAACTCGATTGTTTTTATTCAGCGAAAAAAATGCTCTTACTTATTTACATCAGAGGAAATACGCTGATGATGGTTTATATTTTGGGTTAACCTGTAATGGTGAATGCTAAGAAGACTGCCTGTAGAAGAATATGAACTACGTTACCCTAATAGGAGGATTCCAGATACAAACAATTTCAGGAACTTTTTCGTACTCTTATCCGAGACAAAACCAGGATTTACTACCAAGTACTAGAACCAATTGTATGAACGAGCTGTCCAACTTGATGATGATATTGTTTTATTAATATGCTGTTCATCGCAGTCCCAGGTATGTTAAGTACACGACGTATTTCTAGGCGGATAGGAGTTTTCCGCAATCAACGGTATGGAGGTCACTTAATCGAAACAACCCTTTATTTATCCGTTTCATAAACAAAAGGTTTAACATCTACAGCTAGGGGATGGTCCGCTTCGCTTGGGAGTTTTTGCAACTTTTTAGAATATTAAATAATCAACTCCTACAAGCGTATTTTGTTATACGGATGTGGCACAATTCACGTCGGGATTGGTGATTCAGATAACTTGCCACACAATGAACACTCATGGGTCCCAGAAAGAAAATCCACATTGCTGTAGTTTGAACAGAACTTATCAACACCGATTATTATCGTCAATTGTCTGGATATGGCCCTTTTGCAAAATACGGCTGAATTGGACCTTTCATATTACCTGGAACGCCTAAATGCTGAGTTCTACATTTGCATTTACCTTCAAGAAGAGTTGCCGCAAGCTGTTAGAGAATGTTCCTTTAACATCTCAGACAAAATTTGTACTTCCATCATGACGGAGCACCTCCCCACTTTTCAACAACGTGCCCGTTTTCTGCTTACTTAAGGGTATCATTCAATTTTCCTGGACACTGGACTTGGTCGGTGGAGGGCCTTACCCTTTGCCACCAAGATCACCAGATCTATCTCCATTGGATTATTTGCATCTGGGGATGGATGAAAGACATAGTATACAAGACAAAAAGAGAATACTCGTGGATGAATTAAATTGCCCGTATTATGGATTCGGCTGTGCAGTCTACCAGGGAAAGTACCTGAAAAATTAAGAAACGCAACAAAATCAATACCACGAACATGCTGCAAAATGTAATTGATAATGATGGCCTCATTTTTCGAACATCTATTATAAAAAGGTGCGTACGGATGGTCCCACACCTGATTAATTTTGCTTAAAACTAGTAATGTATTATACTTGAATAAAATCGATTTTTTGGTACTTATTTCCTGTTTTATTTTAGACTTTGATTATATCAATTTTCTCAGAATAAAATTCTCTAACAATTAAATGTTTGTAGATATTATGTATTTATTACCAATTTAACAAAGTTATAGTACAACAAACTTAAAAAAAACATGTTTTCGTGCCCCAATGTTTTGCATTTAAACCCTGAATTCCCTCCAAAACTACTACAGGTACAGTTCTGAAACCTATTTTATTAGCATTATCCAGGTAAAAAATACATAAGAATCCCGACGATATTTCTTACTTAATTACCACTTTTTCCAAAAGTTCAGTATGGCTTTATTTTTTACTCTTTATACCCAGGAATTCAGGCGAAATCTTTCGCTAGCTGTAACTACGCTAACGAAGCGTTTTTCGGACCTTATGTTTTATATAAACATTTTTTCATTATTTTTACTAGTACAATGTTGCTGTATGAAGTGGGGGGAGAACTTCCATGAATCACCCTGTATATTAGATTTCAATCAAACATTTTTATTTCTTATTTCAGTTTACCATAAACCTATTGTATCTTTTTTAGAATACAATGAAATGATTGAAACGAACAGATAATCTAAGTATTGGTCGAAATTAATGATGACAATTGATGTAAGAATAATGAAAATAATGTTCAACACTTGAATTCAATGAAATTCGTGTAAATATAAATACTATGTAATTATTTAAGATAATTGTATATTAATTATTTTTCAAACCACTTTGTATTTATAATTTTGTTCATGATTTAGTTTAACCCATCATATGTAACTAATAAATAAAACAGAAACAATTTCATAAAATTTTTGCATATAGTTTTAATTACTCTCAACTTTAATAGTTCCGTTTTTTCACTTCTATCGGCAGTCCCACGACTAGCTATTTTTTTTTACTATTATAAATGTAATTTCTGTCATTGGAAACTTGTATTGATTATTTCTAATATTTAATAACATTTATTTTTTACAATATAAAAAATGTTTGTAGTGATTGAGCGGGATATTTTTAGTTATAAAAAGTTTCCGGTACGAAACATAAAAGACCACCACCATAATGATTTATTTTCCTCCACTCACTTTCAAAATTTAATCCAACAATTATTATACTTAGCAAAATGACCCGACCCAAATTACCAAGTAGATATAAGATAATTGAATCGTTAATTATTGAGTAGGTAGGCTTAAAGAAATCGCATGTAAAACGAAGCCTAGGTAAGGATGCAGGCCCATATAACAAGGTTTTTGAATTTTGGATACTATTGAATAGTAATATCAGCAGTAATGGTTGATCCCCGATGATTTACCGTAAGTTTTCTTACTGAATAAGATAGGAAGTAAACAACTTTAGTGTTTTCAACATTTTTACAGTGACTCATGTGGAATAAAGTGTTTTTATAACATCGTCGGTTCACATTTTATTGGGGAAATCGGTATCTCTTCTGGGTAGTGTACCATGTGGCTGATTATTGTATGTAAACTAGTTTACGTGGGACTGTGTTTTAGGAGGAATGTCTTTTTTTATAAACAATAAAATTATTTAGATTTTAAATTTATAATTCTGAATTTAAATTTTGGACCCTAAACACAGAAAAGGAATAATAATACAACCCCATAAGTGATAAATTCCTAAAAAAATTTTTTTTCACCAAATCAATGTGTTTAGTAATTGCAAAATAGTCACACTATTAACCTTTACACATTTTGGGATTTTTAGTCTCAGTAACAAATATTTATAAGAAGAGACTTTATGAACATATTGTATAACTAATAAAATTAGAATTTTTTAAAAAATTTACTATATATATCAACTCTTAGAACCTAATATTGTCCGTTATTTTGTTGTTGTTTTTTATGGAGGCAAAAATGATGTTCCTTCCATTTCACTAGAAAAAAATTCGAACAGACCGAATAATTATATGCCTAATCTCGAAAGCATACACGATAGTAAACTTATTTTTAGTTAAAAAATTTACTTTAAACAATTGTTTTATTTGCAGAAAAATACAACTCATTTATGTAAATGCATTCAAAACTGTTTTGTTAACAAAGGTTTTCAATTAAGTATGGAGCATTGTGTCTTGAATAAACAATAGATGTTTAGTTCGGGTGTCATGTCTTCATATGTGCTTGAAACAACAAATGTTTATTCACTATATTTTACAACTGCCGTACGGTGAAATTTATTTAAATTATCTTATAAAATCGTACTATGAAAACGTAAATCGTATCAATCCGTTTGAATCTTCAGGAACAAATCTAGTTTTATCACTCAGAGTTACTTTGAGTAAGGATTCTCACACAAGAACCAGTTTTTATTGGATTTCTGGCAGGTACATTACCTACAATGACCGCATTTTAATTATAAATCCAGGCTGATTGCAAATTATCAATAATTGATATGTAATACAAAATGGGGGAGGGGAGAGAAATCAAATGATAATAATAGCAATGACTTTATTTTTAACCAGTTATGTAAAGGGCGAATTTATAGGCATAAGACCCTAACGTTTAAATGAACCTTAATATAATAATAATATTTATGAAGCAATCTTCTACAGCATTTGGAAAACTAAGTAAGTAATAAGAGTATAGTTTACAAATTTTGACAGGAATAACACATTCCAACACATTCTTTACCACTCTATCCGTTTTCAAAGATCTACCTCAAATAAACTCGGCACTGACTTATTTTATAGCAACTGAACTTTCCGTAAAGCTGCCCTTAAATTTTTCATACGATTGGTCAAAACGTATTATTATGTGTGTGATAAAGGCTTTATACATTAAAAGAATTTAATAGGCAAGGCTGTGTGATGAGGCTTTATACATTATTAGTTGAAACTACTAAAACTTAATTATTGAAGTGGTGAAGGAAAATTACTTATAATGTCTGCTACATTTCTTCTTGATTGTTAAGTTACTCTTCATTTTCATAGTACCGATATTTTAAGATTGGCCCCTAAAAGACTGACAATTATCAACTATTTAAGGTTTCGAGTTCATGATCATCGAGTATCATTCCGATAACTATAAAAACAATAAACATTCTAGAAAAACTATTGATAAATGATTAAACTATTCGGACTTGTAATATAAAACATAACTATTTTATTTTTTTAATAAAACGAATACAATTTTTATTTACTTCGTCCAATATTTGAGCTTAAAATTCTCTTATTTACATAAATATTTATCATCCGATTGTTAATGAATTTTTAAAGTTTAAATTTTACATACGCGTAATATTAGATACGTTACTGTAATTATATATTGCTTAACATACTGGAGGGCTTGGGAACGATACCCACTTAACGATAATTCTTTGTATTTCATTAGTTATATCCACAATCGTATATTGGGTCATGCGACTACGCACGGAATTCAATAATTTCTGTTTTTTAAACAGAACACGTTATCTTTTTAATTGTCCCAATTTTATTTTAGTTTTTAAAAAAAAAAATGAGTATAAGAGTCGGTTTTTTAAGATATGAACAATATGTAAAGAATTATGGTGCATGTTACATATGACAAATAAAACTGATTGAGAAAAATAAACCTATGTAGTGTAATGAATTTATATGAATGCAACTTTATATAATTATTCCTTTCAATAAATTGTTAACTTTCCTTCCGTTACTAATTGGAAGGTGGAATTTCTATATCCTGAAGCCCAAAGTAAATCACAAAAGATAAATTATTTAAAAATTGGCTGAATGTGAAAGAGAGAATGAAAGGATTTATTGAAAATTGACGTAATAAGTATTCAAGAAGTAATAAAAGGGCTTGTTAATAATTTTGCTGGATGAGTTGATTCGCCATGGTTTTTTCATATATTAAGCAGGAAAATATTCAATTTATATTTTTTAGTTACTTTGTGCAGGCCAACACTACCCCGCGGACCATTAGTGGCTGCAATAAACCTGAGAAGTTGACCTTTATTTATTTATAAATTATTGCTAGTTTGAACAGGTTTAACTCACCCGGCGCTGCGCAGTAACAGTTTACTTCACATTAATTTTTTAACTAAAGTGACTGAGTACTTTTAAATTTAATTAACCACAAACTCTCACTATATTTCTATAGAATTAAGATATTTAGCAAATCTTTAAATATAATTATAAGGACTGTTTCAATATTTATTTTGCTGTTTATTCTCAGTTCCATTACTAATCTTAATTAAATTAGCTTCGGTCTCAAGAACAGAAAAATGAAATTAACTTGTTTTCCATTTCGCGTTTATTTTACCCACAAGGCCTAAGTAAATAGGTTTTTGAAATTTAAGATTGAATTTCAATTAATTATTGAAAATAATTTGACGGATATTTTATCTTTTTAAATACATAAAAATGAGAATGATATAAAATACCTGATTAAAACAACTATTAGTAATTGATTCCAAATATGTAATTTAAATTCATGATACATTGCAAATGAGCAAGTACATTATTTATTTTTGCTGTACGGTTTGTAAATACTAGGGTCTTAGGGAAGAATAATAGGATTGTTCACTATCCCGTTATCACTAATAAGATGCTTCAGTTTTTCAACCAAGACAAACAAACAAAGCTATTCAAAGCCCGGAAGGATAAGTTGCGGCCGATTATAGATTTTGAGGACGCCTAAAACATAAACGTCAATGCAATTAGCTATCGAATAGGTACATTTAAACTTTAAATATTAATAAGTATTTTAAATATTTAAATATTTCGATTTAGTTCATTATTAAATTATATTAAAAATTGAAGTATGTTTAGTGTATAGTGTACAGTAATGTACTGTGTCATAGCATAACATACATTAAAAAATTTGCGAATTTACAAAATATGTAACGTACTACTCAATACTAACAACTCAAGCTAGGTGGGAATCCCAAACCACGTGTCACAAAATGGGCTTCACTGAGGTTCAAAGCAATATATCACACATGTAGGTAATTTATTATTTGACATATAGAACGACAATTATACGGCAATACAATTTGTTAATGATGCCAAAAAAAAACTAATAGTTGTCAACCAACCTGAGTGATATCATAGAACTAATTTTTGAATACGTATAATACAGGTTTTCATTTGAATTCCTACCAAAAAAAACCTTTCTATAGACATTTTTACTACATGGTTGTATATAAATAAATATTTTTCTCATAAATGGAAATTGAAGTATGACGCAATTTTTATTAATAGGCAATGAGCTTTAAATTCAATTACAATTAGACATCATTTCATAAATCTGGATTAAAAGTTAAAAGAATATTCACGTCTGGAAATGTTTAAGATGCTTTTCCAACGTTTTATAAAACAATGTAAAGAAACATATATTATGTATATTAGTTTAAGATATAAATTAGGTCACTGCTATCCAACGTGCATTATGTAACAAAATCTAAACCATTTTCTAATAAAAAATCAGCCTTTATACTGTGGTTTGGTGCAGGTTTAAAGTGTTGGTTTGTAAATATGTTAGTAAATAAGTTTAGTAACGACAACAGGTTTATTCTCATCTCAGTGAATTAATTTGGCCTGAAAATTACATTGTAAATGTGTATTTTTGTCGGTGGACACCTGATAAAACTAGCCCATTATTTCGATTCTAGTGGTCAGTTAAATAAACAAAATAATTCCAAAAATACAACATTATAAGAAAGTTTAATTTAGCAATTGGGACCCAAATTATTTTATCCAAGGAAAATTTTCTTTACTAAATTTCGTCCTTTGGCGGTTTTTGGTCCCGCATAATTTTCGAATGAAATGATTTAAATGATTCACCAATCCAATTCTTCATACTTCCAATGCCTGTTTAATAGATAAATAAAATTTTGTTCATACCTGTTTTTTTGGGTAAAATACAGTATAATAAATAAATATTATATACATACGTTTTCAACATATAGCAATTAATCTTAATTGTTTAAACCTAATACTCAATCAAAGATATATAGTAAAATACATAAATCATAAATAATCTAATTACTGTTTGAAAATCAAAAATATAATATATGGATTTTTTGAAATAATGCTATAATTTATTGTATATATTAATATATAATCTATAAAAAAACCGAAATTTCAAAAATTCCTACAGGCAAAAGCGATTTTAATACTTATTAAAGCATTCACTTGAAAGAATCCATGTATGCGGAGCGCTCTACAATTGTGCCCTAACCAAATCCATACTGTAAAAATTTGTGCTTGAATATCGCCCATCATAATGTCAACATTACAGTGCTTTGGGCTGGTAAACATGAAATACAACACTGTACTCTCAGTTTATCCCAAGGTTTTCATAAGTTTATATGCTAAACTTGCATATATCGTTAATTTTCCAATTTGTAGTTTGGGGCGGAATTGTTAGTGGCTTCAGGAAGTCACTGCAGATTCCGATTACAATTCTCTTAGAAGCATAATGTATTATTTTTAACACAGAAAATGGATTTACAATTTCTAAATACTAATACAAGTTTTTTAATAAATGTGTACAAAATTAAATTTTTGATAATACATAGATACAATATTTTGTATACAACTACTTAATTCCTCATAACAAATATAATTATGTACAATCATTATTAAATTTCAATAACATATTTATTAATACTTTATTGTGTATATATAACAGCGAAATGTTTTAGGTTTAGAGCCGTAGATAATCTAGTGAAAAAAAAATTTAATTCGCAAACTTCACCTAAATCTATTGACTGTGTTTCTTATTAGATTTTGAAGTTTTAACATTAAATGCTAATAACCGGTTATAACGTTTCATCAAATTTCTATTTCTGCATACAGAAAAAATTGTTCCAACCATCGTAATTACATTCCTTCATATGTTTTTATGGTTTAGGTATACGAAAACAGTGCATATTAAATTAGAGTAACCAGTTAATAATTTTGTAATTGCTTACCAATCACTAAATATTCTTAACAAAATCCGTACACAACCCTACAAAATTATAGAACTATTATCATAACAATTATTTTAAAGAATTTCAGCTAAATATACATTATATATAGTCCCATCAGGAAATGTTATCGGTAAACAATATCTCTACAAATACAGTATTAAATACAACCATTTTTATTAGTTGAAGAATCACCAACAAAACCTACAAGTTGTGGTTAGATAATGAGAGCAAGGTTTTGTGCGGTAGTCAAAACAAGGAAAATTGTCTGTATAAAGTGAATGCAGGAAAGTTGTTCACGACGTTAGAATAAAAAGGTTCTTTTTCTCTGCTCTCGATATTCTCAATAGTGTTTCTGATTAACGCATGTTTTTGTTTTGTTTAAAAACCGAAAAACTGTTTAGATTTCAAGTGAAAACACGAGCTATCCAACAGGCATTCTGAGTGCAATCTTTACTAATTTCAACATCATATATGTATAATTCTTTTTGAAAATTGCTATAAAGTCGTATGAACGAGATCTTTTTTTTTCTGAACGGAAAAAATTGAATATTTTCTTAACAAAGATTATTACGAACAATTATAATAACTGTGTAATGTTACATTACAGTAATGAAACATTTAATTGCTTGTCAGACCGATGGATAGTAGTTAGAAAATATTTAAGATCAATCGTAATCAGAAAAAAAATCATATCACATGCTAACCCTTTTTCGAGTCACTTAAACCTTAACTTCCATCAATACTGAGCGCGGCTAACAACCAAATATATTTCATCGAAAGTAGTTATAAATTTTATTTATAAGATTAGCAAAATAGTAAAATAAATCTTTTTCAGTCTTTTGAAGTAATTTCTCATGTAATTTTAACAACATTTACAAGCATTACATGTATTCTCACACTGGATATGAAAGACTTAACATGATATAAAAGGTAGGAGCAGTTAGTTCTTCGAGTAAAATAAAATTATAGCTGTTTTGCTGAAGGTGTAGAGGCACATAAACGATTAAACACGAGTTTAAATATACGAGTTATGAAATAAACTGATACTCAAATATGTATACAGAGGTTCCTTAGATCAATTGGAGGAATGCTTGAAATAAAAATAATGGATACCCACACAATTTTATTCACTAAATTTTATCTAAATTCTGAAGAATCATTCATGATGGATCGTTTAACAAATCTAAATACAGCGAAATCACTCAAATTGAAGTGAAGTGAAACTTTTTCAACGACTGTTTAAAGTTAAAATGGGAATTGTGGAGTTTACTTTAAGCCTAGGTTGCTAATCCAATTATTGTTCATAAAATCGATAGACTGAAAAATCTACATTATAGGTTTGAAGGACAGCACCTTTGAGTTTAGCGACAGCATCTTTAACCTATTAAAGAACGGATCTCTATGCACAGGATCTCAACTCATCGTAATGTAAACCTTGCCATCAATATTCTCTCCCATAGAAACGGTAAACAATAAGCCGAAGATCAAAGAGAATTTGAAGATATTATTTTTCATGC
>NW_025785840.1:0-19453 GCF_021130785.1 Homalodisca vitripennis | reverse complement strand
ACCAAACTATCATAAATGTTGTGTTAGCGTTAAATCAATTATTTAAATTTTTCGTTAAAAAATTTTTTCAATGTATTTTTTAAAAATCAAATAAGATACCGTCGTCATCTTAATATGCTCCTCAAGTGCTTTTCATCTTATTAGTAATCCACTTTATATTAACTTTATGTTTCCTTTTACTTTGATAACCCTTTAAGTTTTCTTATCTGAAAAACAAAAATAAATGGGTTTTTTTAAGACTTAAAATAAATTAATTAACTGCAGTTTTATTTTTTTAAAATTTTACATTCCTTTTTAAAAAAACTTAACAAGAAATTAAAATTTTTATATACAAAATATTATTTTCCGCACATCTGTAAAATTTAAACTTACAGAACGCGAAAAGAAAGTTTTTCCTATGTGATAAATTTATATATGTAAAAAAACAATTTACTTATACTATGTACAAAAATTTCCTTTAATAGTAACAATTTTCTAACAAATTCCTAGCTAATTAACTTACCTTTATCTGGACATTATACTCCCTTTTTTTTTTATATTCTTTAAAGGGAAAATCATGAGTTTCATTTTTTATCAGTGTATATTTTATCATCAGAAAATAAGTTATTCAAATCATTAATCAAGTCAAATCTGAAAACAGAGAAACCTGTTAAAGGAAATCAAATCTAAATGTTTAACAAATGTTATATTGTATGTAAACACTACAAAGTTCTACAGTATAAGTTCAAAAATATTTTTATAAAAATGTGTAGTAAATTTCTTACCATAATATTCTCAGCATCTTCCGAAAAATATATAAACGAACTATTTATATACAAACTAGTCATAAATTATGTGTTACCTGGAATCAATTACTTAAATTTGTTGTTAAGAAAATATTCAATGTATTCTTTAAATCGTAATATAGATAACGTCACTCTTTATATGTTCCTCATCTTTAAGTGCAATCATCTTATTAGTAATCCACTTTAAATTAACTGTAGGATTCCTTATAACTTTCATAATCTTAAAGCTTTCTTATCTGCAACAGAAAAGAATGAACAAAATAAATGAAATTGACACTGCCAGTAATTCAAATTAATGAATTCTAATTCTCGATCTGATCTAGAATATTATGCATTATTCGAAACTCTGTGGTTTCCAGAAAAACGAACAAAAATTTTGTATAAAAAATTCTATTTAATCCACTCTGCAGGAATAACATTCTCAATAACCCTAAATAACGGGTTGAACAGGATCCAGTTAAATGTCGTTGTGCTGTATTTTTAAGTGTACACAAAATATTAATAACATACGATTAATAAATTATTACAAGACATATTAATCGTTTATTAAAACGCGTAAATACCTTTTTGTGAAAATAATTCAGCATATCATATAAAGAATGTGAATAAATTAACTACTAAGATTTTTCCTTTATAGTCTTTCTTCGATTTTTAATGTGATTACGTAAAGTTATGGTTTAAACTCTTTCGTCACGTGATTCTGGTTTTAAGATGCTGTTTTCTTCTCTCAGAAAAATGCAGAACTTCTTGTCAGGACATATGGAATCCTATACTAGTAAAACACTGTATTTTATTATTCTTCATTTAGTAAATCTGTCAAACATTTTATCAATGTGGATTTGATTAAATAATTACAATTATGGAAAAATTACAGATTGCATTTTGTTTAATTTAAGACGTCGATTTAGGAAATGTGTTCTACAATTGGTCAGTTTAAGATATTGTAAATTTTATTTATCATATATTATATGTATCATATATTATAATACATACCACGTTTAATTTGGTACATACTGCATATCTGCTTGACAAATTGTAACCCATTTTTGAAACAAGCCCAAATTACACAAGAATCGCCGTAACTTTGCTTCTTATTTCTCTACATTGTTACATTTTTTATAAGTTTATTAACATATTCTGGGTAATTATAAGGCAGCACATCAACGTTCTAAATTCATTTTTTTTGTTTATTTTGTCTGAACAAATAGTTATTTGCCATTTATTCAATGAGCGTCTTTGATACTATGCCAATATTTTTCCTGATAACGAAGTAGTTATTATAATTTTATTTACAGACACATTGAAGACGTATAGAATTTTTATAGAATCTAATAAAAATGGTAATTTATGGTCCAGTATTATATTTTCAAAACAATTATGATTTTATTTTTACTTTAATAAACATATAATTTAATCTGTTTCAGGGTTTTATGGTAAAGTCCAAAGGTATTTTGGTAGACTACGTACAGCTGTATTACACTTAGTTGTTTTCCTAACAAGTATTTCTTTTACTCATCAGTGCCATTAAAATATGTTATCATTAATTATTTTGTTGTTTCAAAACTTTAAAAATACCATCCGTTAATTGATAAATGATAATTTATTACAAGCGATAACTATTGCTAAGTTCTATATGACAGTAATTTTTCAGATCCTAGAACATAGCGGGAGCCGTATTATCAGTAAGGCAGTGTATGGTCTTTAGTAATTTAGTAAGTCTGAATCCGTAGAAGAGTTTCGTGTATGTTCAATTCGTAATCTGACTCCACTACCTTGGTATGTTAATATCCTAACGCCCGCCGTGACAGAGACATTCGGGATGTGTGGGTGTAGTTGGGTTGTGTGTGTTGTGTGTTGTGTTCAACACCAATGCAAGTTCCTTCACGTGTTTAAGTGCCTGAAATCTATTAGGATCCAATAAATGCAAGTGGGATAATTCTCACATAAGCTGTAATTTTCGATAGTCTGAGATCCCATGGAAATCGAAAACCGAGTCTAACAAAACACAGTTTCCAAAGACCATATATTCTCATGGACATATATTACTCAGGCAAAAAATTTTTCTTCAAAGTCTACAGGATATTCATAGAATTTAGACATAAGCAGCTTCCAGAATTTAAGCTGACAAAAATGTTTCTTTCTAGTAGATGCCAGAAAATCCATGCCCAACATCTCAAAGCTAATAAGAAGTCGTAAAGTTTGCAACCTGACAGTGTCGTCGCAAACTGAAGAGGGCACCCTTTCCAGAGGAATAATAATTAACCGTGGATCCGCCACTAGATTTCCCCCTATCCAAACCTAACCCACTTTGATGACGAAAAGATAAACAATAATTAATAGATATGGTTCCGAAATAGTTCCCTAATAATTATCAATAATCGCTAGACAACAACATTAACTTTTCACACCCGGTCCACTCTACCCGATCGCTGCACAACGACTCACCGACACAACCTCCATTCTCAGCCTGCTGACCTAGCAAGGAAACATCCTATCCCAAACTTGGTCCAAAAGATTTCCGAATAGTAAGAGGTCCTCCCATTTAATTTAAGCTATGACCCTAGAGGTCGGCGCATGCTGGGCTATCGTGTTCGCGGCTACTGATGGATTTACGCGCGCCAATATTGAAATCTCTAGAGACACTCGGCCGCCAGTTTGAAAGTTTTTTTAAAAGGCAGAAAGCCTTCAACGAATTCGGGTATATCTACTCTTAGGTTTCTAGAGAGTAAATTCTTATAGCTTTAGATAGATCCAAGTGGCCGAGAATCTATAGAGAACAAGGATGTAGAAGATAAAATAGTTAAAAGTTCCAAGAGAGCTATAGCAAGCAGAACAATTTCATGGTAAATTCCTGGCATTATTTAACTTATCTCTGTATTACTTATACTTAACGTCTTAAAATATTGTTTCTATTCATTATAGTTCAAATATTTCCCCAATATTTTGCGTAATTTTTTTAATTATCAAATTATTTCCATCCAAATATCTCTGCTCCTATTCTTTTTCATGAGTAATTGTGATATTTTTAAAATGTAGGCTAGTTTATGTCCTGAAAACCCTGATATAAGGACTTTAACCTATTACTTTAATAAAGTGTCATACCTGAACCCTTCGTAACACCATGTCGAAAGTGAAGGACTCAATATCTGCGTAGGAAGAATGAGTTTGATGTTTAGAACATTAATTACTATTGATTTTCTGTCAGAATTAATTTATAATGAACTAAATTTCTGATATTACACTGACACTTTAATATGATTCGTCCGGATAATAAAAACTGGCTCACTAAGAAATTTAAATTGGGTTTCTATGGAAATGACATTATCTATTAATATTGTTTGAGCTCTATTAATGGTTATTAGGTTTAATAAAGTACGTTTCGTGGTCGAGGGCAAACAGTATTCTAAAGCCATTGAGTTATAAAGAATCTCCCCTAATCGTAATTAATTTAAGCGCTATTCTTTAGTTTTTCTTCTTCTGACTTTCCTTACATATAAAGGTTTTAAGAAAGTTGGCAAAAAATTGCTGAAATCAATTAGATTTGTAAGACATAAAACTATACATACTTCATTTTTATTGAACATATCGTAATTGGTTGTAATGTAAAATGAGTATCTGTTTCATGTTTTACCTAACGTGAGATGTCCCTGAAGGGGTGTTTGAGGAACTTTATATCGTCGTAAGAACTAAACCAAACCACCGGTTGGCAACTACTTAACGTTTAGGAAATTATGATGGCAATGACACGATTTCATTAGTGTTGCAACTTGCAAAGGGTAGATGATGCGAGTTGCTGAACTGATGACAGCTGCATAACCTTTAGATAACAGAAATAACTAAAGAGACAGAATCTATAATGTTTAAAGACATTATAGTTCCGTTCCTAGTTGATCATAAATTCTATAGAGTTAACGAATGATTCAACACGGTTTCTGTGTCTAAAATTTGTTTGCCTTGACTTTATGGAATTGGGAATTAAGTTTATTGATTGAGTCTGCTTCTCCTCGCCCATTGATATACCATATTACCACCATAGATAATCTTGCCATAATTAATTTATGTATATCCTGAAACTCAGATTTTAACTTATTAGTTGATATAGACTTTAGTATTTCGGTAATTTTCGTTTATAAGAAAGAAATACTACCGTATAAAACCGATACAAAACAACAACAGAAAGTAAAGAACATAAATTAAGAATATATGACGGTGTAACCACCCGATGGACGTACACAGAATCATAAATTTATTTTAAAATACTACTACCAGTTTGTAAATATGTGTTTATAAGGAATATGTAAAATTTTAAATGTTTTTAACAAAAAGATTTTATAAAAAATATTTATTTAGAAATAAGAAGATGAATACATAATAAAACAAGTGCATGCAGGATAGCTTAAATAAGTATATTACTAACAATATTACGACAAAGGTATTGTGTACTAAGGTATTATAGTGAAATGTTGAACAAAGATCTTTAGCGTCCTACCATAAGTTATGGAAATGTGATTTATAGGTGAGAAGTTTCACTTACTTGTATCATTTTCCTCGTTAAAAGATGAACATGCGCCCCAGCAAAATCATGTTTGCTCTTTAAAATTAAAAAAGTAAGGCATTTAAAGTTTTGATTCTCTTATGAAACTTGAAATATGTTTATTTCATTTTGCTTGTAATGCTGATGACAACATCCGTTTGTTGTTATCCGTTTGAGAACTTATGTAGGTAATCATGTCACCTTGGAAGAAAGGAAGGCTAGCTATGTGCCAGCCCATTCCATTTAAAAATAAAGGGGGGCCGGTACACTCATGTGCTTATCCAAGAAAACATTTTTCTAAAATAGTATTTTTACCTTAGAAAAAGGGAAGGCTAGCTCTGTCCTAGGCTACTCCAGATAAAGATGGATGGAGGGTGGTACTCTTTTAAATTTTTTAAAGAAAGAATAAACACTTTTTTATTACTTATATTCTTTCTATAAAAAAACTTACAGTCAAAAGTGTGTGAGATCTTAAGAATTCTTAATTATTTCCACTGCTGATTAAATATAAACATGTAACTTATGTTAACATTTATACCAGACAAAATTTTTACGATTTAATTTTGCACTATTTACGGTTTAGTGTTAAATTACAGAACTATCTTAAAAGAACAAATAACTGAAATAATTATTAAAACACATTGTAGGAACTCAAAAATTTGGAAATACTATGCGGTGCTGTGTTTAAATAGATTTAAGTCATCAATTTTACGATATTGTATATTTTAAAACTTCACGAACTTAATAATGTTCAAGCATTATATTATAACATGTTAATAGATAGTTGAATTTAACTAAGAAATAAAGAGTCAATTGCATAATTTTGAAATTAGATTTTAAATACAAACTGTTTAGTTACTAAATTATTAATGATAATTTAACTACCGAATTAGGTATTATTTTAGTTCCCATAGCTTGATGGTTACCATTGGAGTTTCTGCTTTGTCGTACCACATTGCACTATAAAGCTTGGATCGCGATTCGAACGGTGAATTGATAGATTCAGAAATTCCGGGTACATTGAGAGATCACCATCAATGGTGCATCCCTTCGGTCTATAAGGACACGCCTATGCTACCAGAACTAAACATTGTTGTTGTAGAGAGTTATAAAAATGGTAATATTAGATAGCAAGTGTTTCATTGTAGTCTGTGAGAGGGAAATATTTCACGCATGAAAAAAAAAAGATAGTGGCATGAAATAAGTGAATGTATTACAATCCCTTACCCCCTGTTTAATAAAATGCAATTTTTAACTTTTTTAAATTTTTTTAATATTATATTAAAAACTTATAAAAGAAACTTATACTTAAAAATGGGTTATAACTATGGACAGTTGTAACTATAAGTTGTTTATCCGTGAGTTGTGGGATTGGCTGTGGAAGTCCAAATATAATCGTCGATAAATTTTAATTCTCATGTAAAATATTGACGGAAATTAAGTATGCAGAATATACATTCGTACGGACCCAATTGTGCAACTTAGAGTCATATAAAAGTTTTTTTTCTTTCTTTATCATCACTTATTCTATTCCATTCACATTGTATGCCATACTAAAATTTAAAAATGAATATTATAAATTTAACGAAATCGACCTTTTTTTCATAAATGTATTAAGAAGTGTTATGAGATTTGCATTTTCCAAAAGAAGGTTTTCTTCCATTAAGGGTAAAAACTATAGAAAATATCAGCATAAAAGGCGCCACGGAAGGCATGACGATGTTACAATAGACATATGAAGGAGTCTCCGGAGGATGACTTTGTCAAGTACTCAATGTGACTTTTTAAACGTATAAAAACGGCTTGTGTGGAGAGGTTTCCACTCTAATTACCCTGACTGGACATGAACCTACAAAACTTGAAGAATTCTTAGGAAAATTGTTAATCCTAAGTGATATTGATTACTTCATTGTAATTTAATAAAAACTATGAATTGAAATCAATGGTTTAGATTTCTTATACGGGGGTGCGTCCGGAGATGGTTTAATATAAAACCACATTCTCTTACGTGAAAATCATGTTTGTTAGATCCAAATGTATTTAGGTGGTGTATTGCCAATGTCAATTTTTATATGAATTATTTTTTTACTTAATAGAATATCATATCGAATATAAATATTCCCATAATTCCAAGACTAATTAAGAAGTATCATATTGATACATAATTGTACACATATACATAATATAGTGTTTCAATTTTTTATTCATTACACATCATCAAACACTTACAATGATAATTTCCCTACATTATATATCAGTAAAAATGCCTTTTTATTGAATATTTCTTCTAACACTAATCATCTAGGTATCAATAAATAACCGATTATTTGGCAATAAAATCAGCACATGTTTAGTTATTCTCTTAATACCGATACACAGTACTATTTCCTTCATTCATTATTTCTAAGTATTTATGGTCGATATGTAAAATAGTTTTTGTTCTTACGATTGTACCTTGTTGTTGCCTTAGTACAGTGTTTACATCTATTTAAATATATAAGCTTTTTTTATTCATTATTGTTCATCTTCAGAGTATTAGTTTTAGTTTTTATATCTGCCGTTAAGTATGGTAAATATGTTATTTTTGTTTATTTGGTTTATATTATTCTTTAATTAGTACTTAATTAGTATGTTGGTTATTTGAATGCTGTCTTCGAACTGAGTTAAAATTCCGCAGCTGGTATTAGTTATCGTAAAATAGGGGATAAAGCTGGCTCTGCATAATAAATAAGTTTTTGGACGGTTCTGACACTTGTAAATATATGATGTTATAATAATATAATCGTTAGTATTAAATGCATACAGACTCTTAAGAGCCCTATCCCAACAAAAAATATTGTTTAATAAAAATATGTAGGTTTTGTTTCGGATATATTTATGAGAAGCCTACCACTGCAGAGGCTTGGAAAAGATTGTAATTTCTTTCTTTCTGTATGTCTGTTGACATGATATTGCAAAAACAAACTGACGCGTAACAAACTTAAAATTTTAGCATCGAAGCTTTACTTTTTACATATCCAGTATCGAGTTCTGAATCTGGTGAATGTCACTCAATCAACCAATCAATTCATTTATTGACCCAAAAAACACGATTGGATTTGGCTGAACGTTGGTTACTATTTTTTCTGTCTTATTATCGGTAACCATGATAAGCAATTAAAATGTCACATAATAAAAATATGTATAAAACTAGCTGACCCGGACAGGACTTCGTTCCTGTCAAAAAGATTTGTAATGTTTGGCAGTTTTTTTCGCAACTACGTATTTCAAAAAAAAAATTTTCTCTAGAACAGAACCGTCACCCTGGTGTTAGGGCGTTGTGGAATTAAATAAATAAATGAATAAAAAACATTTATATGGATTTAAAAGTAAGTAATCGCTTTATTTGTTAATTAATTGTGAATCATAATTATGTATTATTATCATTGTAGTGCTTTGTGGTATACGATGTTTTTTGTTTGATTGACCTGGCGCAGAAATAAACAAATCTGATGGTTTTCCAACACGGGAACAGGCAACATTACTATTGACCATGTGAGAAACATGGGTTTTCTAGATTAATACCACAAAACCACTTAATGATTGCCCCTGGGACTTGTTCTATATTCATTAGCAAAAGCAAGGCCGCACTGGAAAAACTGTAGTCGTTTAAAACTCAAATGGCACATCAGTCGGAATCATTGGGATGCGGCTGGTGATGAGAATCATACCTCTCCTTTATACTTTCCTAGAGTATTGTTGCTTCTTTATCACATTGTTTAGTAAATTTTTTATCGCTAACCGTTGTTACCGTTGCAAACAGTCTCGGTTGATATTTCGCAACATTATAACCACCGATCCAACCTTTAATTGAAGATTGTGAGGTGGCAATCCTGGCAAATCCAGCGTGTTTAAAAATTCCGGTGGATAGTTGACTACTATTATCTTGATTAGTAGCCCGAATCAAACGATTCCCCCCCCCCCCCCACCCTAATATATCCTCAATTCGCCTGTAATTTGTTCTTGAATTTTGAAATTTAATTCAATTTACATCTATTGTTTTTGCAGACCAGTATAGATCGTTTCGCTCAACCAATCTTGGTTTCTGTAATTTTGAGAATCATCTGGAAACACCTTCTGAATTAATGTTCATCTTTTGATCGAGTTAACTGACAAAAACTTTGAGGAATGTTAATTGCCGCCCACGTTCAAACATGTCTATAGGAATATTTTGGCACCATTTACTATGTCAAGGTGTTGTTTATGAGAATATGTTTCCAGAGTGGGTCAGTTTGCAATCTCGATACGCTTATTCTTGCTTAAAGGAAGTTCTTTTGACTTGTTTCCACAAAATTGGAGGGACTTTAGTCATGCATTGAGTTCATCAGCTAGCGTTGCTCGTGGATTCACTGGCAATGTTTGACGAAAATCTCCTGCTAATAAAATCATTGCACCACCAAATCGGTTTTTATTGCTCCGTAGATCTTTTAAGGTGCTTCTGTCTAAAAGCCTCCAAAGATTTTTTATGTGCCATCGTGCATTCATCCCAAACAATCAATTCAACATTGAGCAAAAACCTTGCCACATTGCAGAGTTCTTCGAAACGTTTGCAGGTTGGAGTTTCAATGCTTTGCATATTTAATGGCAATTTTGAGTGCTGAATGGGACTGTTCGACCCTCCTTCAAGCAAAAGTTGCTGCGAATTCCGACGGAAGCGACGTGCAAGTTGCTAATTTTATTTTGTGAGGCGAATTGTTGCTAAAATTAATGAAATCAAAAAAGTTTTTCCTGTACCACTAGGTTGCATCTAAGAAGTTAAATACTCCTCCAGTTTCTTAATTTGGTACTTTCATAAGAGTTTTCAATTCA
Source organism: Homalodisca vitripennis (assembly GCF_021130785.1). Taxonomy (NCBI): domain Eukaryota; kingdom Metazoa; phylum Arthropoda; class Insecta; order Hemiptera; family Cicadellidae; genus Homalodisca; species Homalodisca vitripennis. Next base: position 9,286 of record NW_025785840.1, on the reverse strand, counting down.
TACTTATGTTGTTCATTTAAACAGTGGAAGATGTGTTTGAATTAATTCTTTCAAAGCGTTGAAAAAATGTTATACAGTTTTTCTCGTTGCAACTCTTGGTTAAAAAGCGTCATGCATTGGACGATTTGGGGCGCGGTTCATGGCCTAATTGGAATATTAATAGTTTGTTTGACATTATCAAGCCCATGTCCTCAATTGAAATCAATGCGTCATTGTAAATTTCTTTCACTGATTTGTATATTAGGATTTCCCATTCATATTCCGTATTTGATACAAAATATCATCACACATATAATCTTTGTACTTGATCCACAAAATCAATTGGGTTTGATGGGAAGCATGTAGATATGATTATAGAAAACATTGTTCGTATTTGATGAGCTTGAGTTCGTATATTACAGCATCATTGAGAGTCTTGATCCCAATGAGCGTCATTTTCAAGCAATTGCAAACGTTGACAGGCCTTCTCTGCTAGGATTCCCACACAAATTCACCTTCAACAGTTCGTAACTGTTTGGAATGATGTTGGGCCACGTACAGTTTGACTAATAGCAGGTCGTTAAATAAAAACATTCATCATTGCTTGGATGTACTGAATAAATCCGGCCAATTCGCATCGGTGGAATATACATCTGTATATCCTGGAACTGGTTTTCCTTGTTTCCGTCGTATAAATTTCCCTTGAGGATTGATACCCAGGTAGTGTCATTATTTTGGCATTTCAGAATATAGCAATTTTTGTGCGAAATCAATCGTTTTGGCAAGTCTCAAAAAAACTGGTTAATGTAGTAGATGGTGGCTGAGCAGCTCTTTGTACTGCGTTCTGTGCTGTAAAATACACTCTTTGTCCATTTTCTAAATGCACTGCTAAGTGTAATACAACAGAAGGGTGGTCTCTCATGAATAGGAAAAGAAAATATTTCGCCAAACTGCTTAATTACTACTTACATAGCGGCCCATTTGGTATTGGGTTAACTTTCATCCTTGGAATTCTCGCTGCCACCATTTCCAATCACAGCCATATCACTCCCTTTGGTTACACATTTGCAAATGGTATTTAATAGATTTCACTGAATGGCAAGTTTCAACGTTGATGTGTGCTTTGAATGTCTTTGATAAAATGGGTGAATATGGAACAATCCAAACGATTATCTATTTCAATATATTGTTGATTTAATTTGACAATTGTTGATTTTCCATTGTGTCTGCGTGTCGATCTGCGACGATACAATGGATAACCGTCATTACCAGGTTGCCTAATTGTCTTTCCGATATTTATTGTCCGTGGATATTCGTTTTGATACATTTACCAGCCCATCATACACGAGTGATTTTTGATATTAAGAGTTCCACAGGGACCATGTATCATGTTTTAGATAACTACCTCATGCAATCCCGGATCTACTTGTAAATTAGGGATTTCAGCTCATATCACTGCATCGACTTAATTTGGCCTTATATTTTCAACCAACCAAATCAAAATTTAATGTGTGCATGTGGCAATCTCCGTTTCTGCCACTCCACAGAAATACATCCAGCAGCGTGTCTCACCAAACACATTAAGTTTGACGATGAAATCCATTAAAGATTTCAATTTTTGTCTAAAGACTCTGGCTGTAATATCTTGACGATCAATGGCTGATTGACCTGGGAATAACTCCTGCTTGATTTCTATCCCTTTGCGGATTGCATGTTAATTGTGATGAACAAAATCTGCTGTACCATACATGACGAACATACGATCATGGACCATCTTTGAGCATATTCGTTGCTTATGCACGAGGGCTTCCGAAGTATTGTTGCTGGAAGATTAATGAATAGTCATCCGTCCGCCATTCTGTGCATTGTACATCAGTATTAATCGCATTCTAGAAGGTGAATATACTCTTCAGTTCGGCAGTTTGGTTTGGATACAACCTGATGAATGGTAATCTCATCGTTTCAATTGTTAAAATACATGTCAACAACATATTTGTAGATTTTAATCGCCGACATTTCAATATGTGATTTTCTTGCATTTTCCCGATTCATTAGGCGGTATGATGATAATAGTTCATTGAACTTTACTTTTTTTGGTTGGTTTCAGAACCTGTTAATATAGTTTGTTTAATAAAAACATTCAAATTATAAAAATTAAAATATATAATATAATGGACTGAGTTATTATCGCCTTTGCTAAACTAATATTTTAGTTTACTGTAATGGGATTTATCATTTTTATTGAAGAAATCTTAGCCATCTACACCTTTGTCAAAATTTTAAATGGGATATTGAAGTGCATCATTATGAGCGGTTGTGTTTCCTTTATACGTTGTATATTGATCTTTCCGACGATGTTAAAACAATATCACCGGGATTCCCCGTTTTCTCCAACCTTACAAACTGATAGCAACTTCCTCAATAGTTGTGTTGCATTAAAACGTCTTGTATGGATGACCTGCAGGTGTTTTATCAGCTCTGGATTACAATTTTTGTGATTTATCGGATGGCATCAGACTCAGGGGCAGTTTTAAACAATATAATCAATTGATTGTTGTTGATGAAATAAAGTTTGTAATTGATTCTACCAATAGACCTCTTTACTAAATTGTTATGTGTACAACGCCAGATCAATTTCTTGTGGTGAATTGCCCATATAATAAATTTGCAGGAAGGAATTTTGTTGTCGCTATCTGGACACTGGTAACAGTGAAAACCTGCTCTGTGATATATTTGCCCTTCTATCTGTGAAATAAAAAAAAATATTATGGTGTCGTATAAATTAATGGATTGTCAGTGATCAAACTTAAATAATATTTTATCTTAAAAAGTATATATTTAGTTTTAACTAATATCTATCAAATATAAAATATAATAAAAGTGTCACTGAAACTGAATCACCATATAATATGATGACTAAGTGATATATAAGTGATTAAGAAATTAAAGATTAGTGACACATCTTAACTTTGGTGACAGAAAATTTTGTTCGCTAAAATAATTATGAGTAACTGCTATAATACATACCTTGAAAGTTGGCATAAAATTTTCCCGAACTACATTTGTTGTCCCAAATGAAGTCATTTGAAAGCAATTGTTATATTGTTGGATATGTGTCAAAAAGTGTATAGAATCTTTCCTATTCCTGAAACCAATGAGTACAATGGTTCTGGTGGTGGATCCAATGGTATCAATTTTACTTTACCATTTGCGCAACACAATCCATTGGCTTCGTTTTTGTATTTTAATGCCTTACAGTGTGAGCAAACCGAGTTCATAGAACCAATAACAACACATTGGTAGTTACTGTAGTCAATTGACACATCGTAACTGAAAGCAGCTCGATTCAAACTTGCGCGATTATTAGTTGAATGTCGCGCTCGCGATTCACGCGTTTGTAATATCCGAATTCTTTCACGTTCATTTCCGTCGTCACGTTCTTGTGCAGTACGATTAGATCGGTAAATTAGCTTGGTTTGTAGCATTTCTGGTTCTTCTACCTAAATTGCTTCGTCTTATAGAAGGCATATCAAATATAAATTATTTTTTCACTAATCACGAACTAAACAAACACTAACTAAGTAAAAACTCTGCACAAAACACGATATACGAATTTGTTTCGTGTATCAGTTGACAAAAGCAAACTCAATAGATTAGGTCACAGATATATTAATGTTTTATTTACTATCTGCATTACACGATCACGCACTGTTTATTTATTATTGGTAACATTTAAATGTAAGCAGATGTTTCAGAAAGTTTGTCGAACTATAGCTGTCTACAGCTGTTTAGTGCCAGTTTAATTTTAATTATGAAACGTACAAACTACAATTTTTCCTGAATTCCAAAATATTCCAGATATATTTTCTTAACTTTTTCTTCATAAAAACCTTCCTCGGATTTCAATGAACATTTTACAAAAAGAATTAACCGAATCCGTCCACCCGTTATCGAGTTTAGCGCTTACCAACACATTTCGACATTCATTTTTATTTATAAGATAAGCAGCCTATAATTATATCATATTTTACATGTGACATAGAAACAAGTGTAGGCTAACCGGGGCTATTGACTTGAAATTTTGCGTACAACCTCAGCAAAGCCTGTTACGCGTAACGTGATGTGGCTTACTTCTATATACTGCTATTTTATCGTTTAAAAATATTTCAGTTGGTAACTATTGATAGTAATAAGGATACTAAATAGAAAATGAAGTTTTCTAGAATAAATACTTTTAAAGTTACATTGCTTTTTTTTAAGAAATAGGCCAATGAAATTATTGAAGCACCTTATTAATCCGGTTATTTATTGCTGGAAGCAGTACACATTTTTGTATTATGAAAAACTTAACGTCAATTTTATTTGTAAAATATACTTTAATATGTACAAAAGTACATGAATGAACTAAAAAAGGATAAATTTTAAGCAATTTATCTTGATATTTCAGTAGTTATAATATCATAATTTGAACCAGATATTAAATGATTCTAATCTTAAAATGTTTTAAATATACCAAAACAATCGGGTACACCTGTAGTTTTAAATTACTATATTCAATAAAGTTCATTTAACTAACAAGGATTATGAATGGTAACTAAGCAAATACAGTGTTATTGTTACGGTGATACGTTAAGAGCGCCCCAAACAATAGGCTTGAAACAACAAGCGTAGCCTTGGGATTGTAGACTCAACGGTAATTGACCTAGGTCTGAATAAACTCTAACTGCTTACGTTTGGACTCAATTGTGTTGACGTAATACTGCAGAACATGCTTTATAACTCAACCTCTGCCTACTATAACTGGCTTCAGCCTCCTTAGGCAACATTTAGTTTAGACTACTGCTAGATATTTATGGGTATCCCTACATATCAAATTTCATTGACATCATAAATTGTATCTAGTGATAAATCTATTATCACATCAGATGGCAGTAGATCTAACATCGTAGGGAGTTATTCGCCACCCCGTAAGGTTTTATACCTGTATTCTTTTTGCGTTCCGTAGAAAAGAACCACTGTATTCTACATCCACTTTGGCTACGGGTATAGAAATATAGTTTGGGGGGGGTTTATGAGTTGAAGCATGAAATGGGTGCGATTACTTCTGGGTGCTGGATCAACACTAGCTAGGGTGCATGGGCAAGGCGATTAGACTAATAATTTCACCGTGTCAGGATTAATTTATTTTTACACGCTGTTGAATATTACTCGTGAAATCGTTGTAGGCCTTAAAAAAAACTACTTTTAGAGTTTGCCATTTGGCAAAAATTTTAACTATCTCCGAGGTTTTTTATGCTCTGAGCAGTCATTGGAAATCTTTAATGAACAATTTTAAATTCTATATACTAGCTTGATAAAAACACTGAAAACTTAATTTAGGAATAATTAGAGTGATAAATGATAAGTGTTCACCTGGAATGTAGTGATAATTATAATTATATCTTCCACAATTGTAGTATAACATTACAAGTTATAAATTGTGGAAAGACAATCTTTTTAAAGTTTATCAGTTAATTTATGCGCTATTTTAATTTTTTTGTAATCAGCAATGTTAGTTATACTCTTCTATTTCGCCCTACATTCATACGTTTAATACTGTAATACAAGTATACTGTTTCACATATAGAAAGTTTCCCGCTTTCCCACTCAAACTTATAAAACCGCATATGTATTATTAGCTGGGTCGGTGGTACTATATTTGTGATTATTCAATACAAATTCCTTTATGTTGTTATTGTTTTTTTTACATTGTACCGATATAATTATATATACTTTGAACTATAGAAGATAAATAAAATAAATGCAGCTAGTTACGATGCTCCCTTAAAAAAAAAGCTATGCGGTTTGTAAAATCTATAAACTCTCTATTAATAACTGTGATTAAATCTTCAGCTACTGAAGTATTGATCAACCCCTACATTGGTTAAATAATGTTCCATTAGGTTTACTGTAACACAACTTGAACGTAGCAGTAGCAATACCCTATAGTATACTGTCTGATGCTTGTAATCTCTAGAAGGTAATCATCCTAGGTTTAGCAAATAACAATATACATAATAAACATAAGCACATGTTTTAATATTTTGTTAACTTCATACACATTATATACTCCTTGAATTTTTAACTGCTAGCTATACGATATTACAAATTAAAACATAGCTATTGATGTATTGTTTTAGTATAGTAGTAAGTCGTTTCAGTTACGATGTTAAATCTATATCGTTATATAAGTGGTTATTGTTCAGACTTTATCAGTTGTGCATGTGTGTGTTGTTAACTTTTATCAAGTATAGTGTTAAGTTGATTTTAAGTGTTAAATTCATTATTATATAATAGTTTAATTATTTCATATAGTAGTATATTGCAATTCAATCTTAAACTGGTTATGTACACACATTACATTACAGACATGCTGCTGTTTTTAGGTAAGTTATTTAAAAAAACGGAGAAAAACTGTTTTTAAAAAACACACACAGAATACGGGTTGACCTCAGTTAAGTACGTGTAAAAGTCAATAACGAATGTATACGTAATAACGTATTTTCTTTATCTTTTTTTTTTTAAATATGTTTCTTTTTTTTTTTTTAATGATGTATGGAGCCATTTTAAATAATCCAACCTTACTTTACATTAACTCTATTTTTTTGCAAAAAGATATAGACTTACTTTGAGTAATGGTATTATATGAACAAACCAAAAATTATTTTTAATGCCATACAAAATTAAACTAACTCCTGAGGAGAATCGAGTTAGTTTGGGGGGTAAGTGAAAGATTTTTTGACAGGAAACTGCTATCGAATAAATAAAAGTTACCCCCCGCCAGCGAAGTAAAATAACATTTTTTAAGATATTGCTAAAACAAGAACGAAATTAAATGGCAAATCGTGAGAGGTCCTCAACGCCATGCTGTTTTTTTTGTCTTAGAAATTAGTAATTCTTAACAATAAATCCAAAACAATAATTTCTCTTGAATTCAAACACAATTAATACTTTAGTCTCGATAAAACAAATCAAAATGACTAAAATCTTCTAATCAACACAACTATACCCCAACCCACCCCATATACTACCCACACCCTCCAATACCCAACCCCCCCCCCCCCCCCCCCCCCTCCCCCTTCCCCCAACCCCCCCAAGCCCATAACCTACCTACTGTCATGGCTGACCAATTGAATTTGGTCAAACTCTGCTCTTGAACACGTGTCACCAATTAATAATTTAATTGTACGAGTCTATTAAAATTTCACTTACTTTTACTTAATTTTCACTAACATACTATTCAAGCACATCCAAGAATCCAAGATTCTAAAAGGACACTCTTAGAACAATAAATAAACCCTGCCTGGGCATATTGCATTAATGTTTCACATGTTCATCTTTCGTGAAATATAGTGGTGAGGCGTTTGTCAGTCCTTTCTTTAAAAATAATTAATGCTTGAAGGTGCACTTGCGGGGTTTCTATAATTTTATTTACTTTTGATTCAAACACTAAAGGAAAATAATGTGGATATTCCCTGTTATAAATTATATTTGTACAGTCTTCCCTACTACGTAATTTTACATATTTTGTTTTAAACATTGGATTGGATGACAAAATGGTACTAATAACCTCAATCCTACTTGCCTATAATTAAAATTTTTATCTTCCCTTCTTATTATTATAGTATTTTAAGATAGTGGGCAGTTTTCAAGTAATCTCTTTAAAAAACACATCTTGATATGCATTTCTTAGGAAATATACATATTGTTATTTATTAAAATACTCCCAAAATGATTCCATTTTTCCTCCTTATATAACTTTTTCTTGTTGGTTTTTTTCTGGTTATTTTTATCATGTGCACTTGTTTAAATTCACAAAATGGATTTTCAAAATTAAGCTAGTGGAAATGATAAAAATCAAATTTTATTTTCAATTTCTTTTACAATAGTTAACTTGGAGCCCAACCTAATTGACCTTTGTGTCGACTTTGTGCCTGGTTACTCAAGAATGTAGTATCCAAGATCAAGATGAATATAAATGTATAGCGCTAAATCGAATTATTTGAAAATTAGGACCGAGCAAAGATTCTGAATTCAAAAAAAAGGTCTGTATTACCCTCGAGTCCAAAACTCTTTACTTGCTCCTCGCCGTGAATTACCCGGGAATTCAATTACTTATGATAATATAATTTTGAGTGAACAAAACATCCAAAATAAATGATAGTATTTTTGGTTAATATCGTTAGACTTTCTCTCATCGTATCATGGGTAATAATTAACATAGCTAAATATTACTAATGGAAAAGATATTTAATAATTAGTACCTAGAAACATTAATAAATGTTGCAAGATTTTGTATTTCCATTTTAATTTACTTGATGTATTAACAACGCCAGAACAGGAATATTCCCAGAGAACGACTAGGATCTATGTCTAGCTGCTCTTTGAGAGGCCATGAACATTTACTTGATCCGTGTCAGCTTTGCTTCACACCAAAGTTTATACTGAGAAGGGAAGAACCTTACCAATTACAATCTCACCTGAGTAAGCGACGATCACAATGAGTCTGAATGCGAAAAAAAAACGTCACAGTTTTTAAAAAACCAACAGTAGATCAGGGCAGATTGTCACAGTGTGCAACTTTTATCATTGTTGGGTGAGTTTAGTGGTCAATGAAATCAATGTCCTTAATTAAAACCACCCAACATAAATTTATTTTAAAGAAACAGATGGAATCCAATCAACAAGTCAGCTTATTCAGTTTATATAACATGGATCTGGGCCCGGGCACTGGTCGATCTGAGTTTTGAAAAGTGAGGCGTTTTCAGCTTGGTATCAGTAGTAAGATATCAATGGATGCAATACAATCACATTACGTCCATGCCACTTTAATATCTTGCATTGCGCTGTAGGATATATTTCCATTTATTACAATCTCTTACAGTGAAATTTTCACAATTAATATGTGCAATAAAGACAGTTTTGTGAGTGTAGGTGACATATTGCCTAATTTTGAGTAGTTGGGCCCGTTAGAAATGATGGGCCAGGAAAATATATGATTAAAGATTCAATTTATCGTAATATTAATAATAAACGCATTCTTTAATGTATTAGTTATAATCATTTTTTTAATGTAGTTGACGTTAAAGACAGTTTCGCAGGTTTCCCTCTTTACATTTTTAGAAACGAATTGCTGTGAGTATAACATGGAAAACTTAGAATAATTTCTAGGCTGGAAAACCACTAATGGTCAAACATATTGTAAATGGGTCGAGGGTGAGAGAGTATACGAACAGGTACCAGGCTAAACTAGTTAAATAGGATATAT
>NW_025785839.1:0-20385 GCF_021130785.1 Homalodisca vitripennis | reverse complement strand
ATGTCTGTAATCAACTGAATTATAACTTTTCCACGATAGTAAGTTCGATTCGTTGTCAGTTTCTTGGGAAATCTTTCATATCGATTTCCATATTTTAAAATTGGAAACCCTCAAATAAACGTTCTGTGCTCTGAAACTCACCTCATGTCCTATATTCTTTGAGGTTAACATATCCACCTTCCTTGGCAAAAACATTTTGCTGGTTGTATACTTCGGCTACTTTAACTCTCTTTTAAGCTGCAGCATTATGATCTGGGGAATCGCTGCTAAGTTCATCACTTCAAAGAGTGTTTAAATGACATAATTGGGCAATTCGAGTCATATGTTAGCTGGTATGTCGTGGCAGCTTCCGAGATGTCTTCCTTGATGAAGATGTGTTGACTCGACATACATTTTCGTATATTCAATCTGTTTATTCAATTGTAATTAGCTTTCCAATTTTCCTACTCATACCCACAAATTTGAAACTAGGCACAAAAGTAATCTTGCCATACCTGTGTTCTAGACTATGTATGTTTAAAAACTCAATTTAATACCTTTGACCAAATTGTTCAACAGCCTTCCTGATATAATTTTTTTTTTATTTTTTTTTATTTTTTTTATATTTTTTTTTAGGGAGAGGAAGGAAAATGCATTTACGCACACAGGTGGCCAGCCTGTAGTGTGGGACTCTCACAAGGTGGTAAACTACCCACTAAAAACCTCCTCTATACTTCAGGATCCCAACCCGGAAACTGTTTGTCACATTACTTCAGGTTAGGTCTGAATTTTACCTAAGCACTCAGGCTCGCGCCTATCCAGCCATCAGAAAGTCAAAGGTTTAAACCGCATTTAGGTCTAGATCTATCTTTTTAGCGCGGAGTATACCCTGGACAAAATGAGACACACAGTTCCAGTTGTCCCTGACCCTCCAGCATCACTTGACAGACAGAGTCCACCGAAAAAACACCCAGAGTGCGTGTTGCCTCAAGGCGGGGCCTTTCCCAATGTGGGCAGCGGAAGAATGTATGCTCCGCATCATCGGGAACACCCGGGCAATAAATGCAGTCCGGTGAACCGGTCTTTCGCATCAAGAAAAGGTTAGGACTGAAAATATCCATGACCGGTGAGAAACTGGGTGAGGTAATAGTCCACCTCACCATGTTGCCGTTTCACCCAAGCTGGACCATCGTTAATCAGCCGTGCTGTCCAACGTCCTCGGGTCTCTTGATCCCACAACTCCTGCCATTGCCGGTAGGTGCGGGTGCGCTCTTCTGATGTGGCACGTTCCTTGCCGATCTCGCCTTTTCGCTGGTATATTGCTTTCCTCTCCTCAGCCAGAAGTTTGACCGGGTTGACTCCAGCAATCACCAGGACGGCAGGCTCAGAAACTGTACGATATGCTGATGCGACTCTGAGAGCTGCTTGTCGCTGCACCCGAGCAAGCCGCATCCGATACACCTCCTTATTTAATGCATCTGCCCACACCTCAGCTCCGTACAGGAGGACGGACTGGACTGCAGACATGAGGAGCCGTCTTCGGCTAGACCTGGGACCACCGACGTTGGCCATTAGCCTACTAAGGGATTGCACTACCTTAGCGGCCTTGTCCGCAGTACGGAAGATTTGGTCTCTCCAGGTCAGCTTATTGTCCACCATAACCCCAAGGTACTTGGCGGCACGAGTAGATTGGACAGTCACCCCACCCACGCGAAGTGGAACGACGGTGTCAATCCTCTTCTTAGTCAAGATTACAATCTCTGTCTTAGCCAAAGCAAGAGATAGCCCGTGATCCCTCCATCCAGTTGTTCACGACGCGCATGACTTGGTTCAGCTTTCAGCTGGGCCAGCCTCAACGTTGCGTGGCGGCAATCAGTGCTGCGACGTCATCGGCGTACCCAACTAAAACTGTCTCATCCGGCATCTCGGACCTCAGAAGGCTGTCATAGGAGACATTCCAGAGATCCGGACTCAGGATTGAGCCCTGCGCGGCGCCGGAGGTCACATTCATTGTCCGCGTCCCTTCTTTAGTGTCCGTATATAAGGAGTAGGGCCCGAAGATAGTCTTCGATGAGCCTGAGCAGGTACGCTGGGATGCGAAAGGTGTTCCGCAATGCATCTACATATCAGCCCATCTCGCCGAATTGAAAGCATTCTTGACATCAAGCGTAACAAGAAGCACAAACTCGACGAGAGTACCGACTATGACTCTCAGCCATCTGAACTGCTCTCCGGACCTCTTCAATTGCGTCAATGGTTGACCGCCCCTTCCTGAAGCCGTACTGGTGGGGGCACAAATCCCCGACAGCTTCCACGGCTAATGTCAGTCGGGAGCGGATCAAACTACTCAAAAAGTTTCCCTGCTGTGTCCAACATACACAAAGGCCTGTAGGACGAAGGCAGGTCAGGGTCACCTTTCCCCTTGCTAATTAGTACAAGCCTGGCTCTTTTCCACCGGGACGGGAACACCGCTTCAGAAAGGCAGGCATTATACATATTTAATAGAATCCTTGGATTGACTTGGAAAACTTGTTTAAGAGCTTCACTCGGAATCCCATCTGGACCAGGAGCCTTGTTGTTCTTCAGGGAGAGGACAGCCGTCTCCAGCTCCTCATTACTGAAAAGCGGGATGTCCTCCACCCTATCGAATATGACTTCTTGCCTCGGCGGATGAGTTGGAAACAGGGACTGGACAACCTTCTCCATGGTGGCGCCCGTCCATGACGGATGGAGGTGATCGTGCGCCAATCTTTCGGGTTACAATCTTGTACCCCAGACCCCATGGATCGGAATCGACGTCCTCCCTGAGTTTCCGCCAGCAGTCATGCTTGCTCCGGTTGATAGCCCGGCGGAGAGTCTTTCTTACAGCCTTATAGGCCTCCGTCTTACGACCTCGGTCTGCGGGATTTCTAGTTCTCATGGCAACTCTTCTGGTTCTTAAACAGGCTCTACGGAGATCCGCAATCTCGTCTGTCCACCAATAAACGGGTTTGCTTGTTGCACCTTATTCTCCTGCGTGGCATGGACTTATCGCAGGCCGAGGTTATTAGTCCCATCACTGACGAAACCAATGTCTCGGTGCAAGCCCCACCGTGCACCGCAGGTTCCCGCGTTGTTGCCCGTAAGATGACATCGGTGAACTTTCCCGCGTCCAGCTTCTTAGTATTCCACTGGAGCGGTACTTCTCGAGGTGCAGAGGTTCTTCGCAGGCCGTCCGTTACATCAAACAAGATATACTGATGATCACTGGCAGTGTAATCATCAAGCACCATCCAGTGTGAGATCCGCGGCAAGAGTGACTCAGACGCAAGGGTTATGTCGGGGATCGTGCCTCTTTGCCCGGGGCGCTGGAAAGTAGGCGTATTGCCCTCGTTGATAACAACGAGTCCAGCCCTGGCAGCAAAGTCCAGGATGTACTTCCCCCGGGAATTGGTGAGAGACATTCCCCACTCGACAGCCCTTGCGTTGAAGTCCCCACCAACGATGACATGTCCACTGGTGCCAATCACGCTCTCTTCCAAGCAGTTGATCTTATCGCGGAAGTCCTGGATGGCCTCGTTGGGGGTGAGGTAGCAACTAAAAATTGTAACGTCCCTACACCTTGCCCAGACGAATCCTCGGCCTTGTCCCATGGCTCCGCATCAAAACTTCTTGTGGATTCCGCACCCAGAAAGCAGCAGTATGGAGTTGTGTGTCGGAAAACCACACCGAAGGGTCCCTAATTCGATACTGCTCGCTCACTAAGTACTTGGGCCAGCCGGTCAAGCAGACTATCAGCTGTCCTGGATCTCTCTAGATTGCACTGGAGGAGCCGAATTACTGAGCTTTCCCCTTTGCCCGTTCAAGTGCGGCCTTAAACACACCGCACCGTCCTGAGCCCGGTATGTGCTCAAGGGCGTTACCCTTACTGCCAGCTTCTTTACAAATGAAACAGGAGTTCTGGTTACAATCCTGCCTCTTATGTCCGATCTGACCACACTGAAAACAGTGATTGGTGCGGTCAGGCCCCTTACAGGCTCGAGAGGAGTGGCCGAACCCAAGGCAGCGGAAGCACCGTGGGACGACAACTCTTCGTTTAACCCGGCCACTCACACCCAGCCAACTCGCAGATGTTGGAGAGCCAACAGCTTATTGGCGTGTTTCTCTCCTAATTCGGCGACCGCCATTTCGCTGCTGGCTGCGGTTCGGCTTTGTGAGCCATACTTTAAATAAGATTCTTTTAATTCGGGAATAGCCCGCTTTATAGCCTCTGTTACCTCGCTATCATTGGTGAGTCCGTCAAGGTCACGAATTTCAATCGATACCTTTGGGTCGATTGACCGCACGGACCCCTTGTCTCCGAGTGCTTTTTTTAAGCTCTCAGCAAAAGCGGCTTTATCTTTCGACTTCCCCAGCTCGAGCAATACATCCCCGTTTTGGGTCCGTCGAATTGCCATAATGACAGTCCTCTGACTCTGGCTTGGCTTTCGCCCGGAGTTCCCCCAAGACTTCAGCAAACGATCGCCCCCGGAGGGCTTGATCAATATTGCTTCCAACCTAGGCCTACTCGGTTTGTGTTTTAGCGCCGCGGGGTTTCTTGACGCTGCCCTGGCCGGAGTAGACTTAGTCACTTTTGGCGTCTTTCCGAAATTTCTTTGTAGCGACCTCCGCCCGCTTCTTCTGCCTCTTCTCCCTTCTCGTCAACTTTTTCTCCCACAGCCTCTCAGGTGACTGTTGGACATCACCCTCCTCGTAAGTAGTACGCGGGCTATCAGTTGGGTGTTGCTCAGGGGGCTTATCCTGTATTCGGTGGAATTTTTGGACACCACAGGGGAAGTCTGCGTTGCCGTCGCTATCACCACAGGTGTCGCATCGGGCTAGAAGGTAATGAGGTTCTTACCTTCCGCTTTTTGTTAGCATTGCCAGCCTTTGGAGAAGGTAAGGTATACACTTGGGCTCTTGCCTTGTGCCTGATCTTTCGGCATTGCATTACTGTGGCCAACAAATCCTTAATCTTTGGCAGGCCATCTTTGATGGTACGGTTAACGTTAGGCTGCTGCCTAACAGCTGTCTCCATCTTCTGATAAAAACTTTCGATCTCTAAAAGGTGCTTTTCCTCCTCCTTTTCGGCATCAGCTTGTTGCCTGCTTGCAACAGGCCTAGCTCGAAAGTTATAGAAAGAGTACTTAAGGTGTTATTTTTCTCAAACCATTTGGGGGATTTTGGGATCTGGGTCCTTGGGCACCCCAGTAGTTTTAACTGCACCTTCTCACTGCATTTCGGGGATGTGAAAACATACCGGAGGGGGTGATGTCTTCATTCCCGTTCCAGGCACCTTCGGTGTTGCTTCGGCTTCGGCCTTGCCACTCACTTTCGTTGCCGAGGCTTCCGCTAATGGACTACTACTGCCTTAGGCGGCGTCCTAGCTATCTTCGGAGCTTCGAGTGAAAGGTTGAAAGCTCTTCTCCGCTTTTGATTTCAGTTGTGTTTTTTTTGTGATAAAGAGTCTATGGGTGTTCAGAACCAGCGCATCGTGCGGCAAGGGACGGCCCCGGAATAGCCAGGAGCGGGTATACCCTCGGAAACAATGTCCCTACCCCAGTTCCTTGAGGCCTGGCCTCCGTTTTCCCAGCACCGGAAACCAGACGTGCTGGGGGTCGCCCGTGGCAGTGCAGAGTCCGTACTCTGCACTCATGCCGCACTCCCCGACCACGGCCCGAAGGGGCTGGCCCCTGACGCACACTGGGTATTAACCTATCGGCGGTCGAGTCACACGCAGCCCCTGCAAACACAACAGTGCTACGGGCTCAGCCACTTCCTGGCCTCCCAATGTGCGCCGGTCAGAAAGAAGAAGAAAGAAAAGACATCCAAGAGGGGTCGAAAAATAAGGGTTAGGCAAGGATTGCCTGGAAAGAGGAAAGGCTGTGAGCACGAAGACGCTCACAGTTGGCTCAGGTAACCCCGGGGTCGCCAGCTCCCTCTCCAGAGAGGAAAGCCTCCCGTGTAGCAGAAAGGTTCGACTACCCCTGAGGGACTTCCTGATATAATAGAGACGCGGAGATGCAACTTTTATTCAAAACAAGTTTTTATGTCGTAAAGGCTATTACTCAATAAGAAGAGTATTTCGGAGACTTGTCCTAGCTTAGATTTATTATCATGCGCCTTAGCTGTTTCATGGACTATAATTAGTGTTCTAAAGTTATGGTGACTTAAGTTTTATACAATTTTTTATTTTTGATCACTAATATATTTACTTTGTCTTTTATATTCTTTATATACTTTAAAATGTAAAGCCTGTTATTGACGATGGATAATTTACAAGAATAATGGCGTCTTGATTATTTGCCATCGTTTATATGTTACACAAATAGAAAACGCAGTTTCGAGGATTTAAATCTACTTCCTTCCTCAGGGGAATGTTAGGTTAAACATGCCCAAAAATCGTAAAATTAAGAAGTGTGGCAATAAAATAAATTTGATATCAAAATTTGGTGGACAAACATTAAGAATAAATCGAACTCGCACAACTATATTATAAAGTACAGGCTGAAGAGAATGAAGCCAAACGATATCAATGCACAGAACCACGACACAGTTACCCTCACTAGGGAAGGCGGAACACTGGGGAGAAGATCAATGCCAGCACTTCCTGTTAGATGGAGGGGGAGGGGAAAGGAGTGGACGCTTTCGGCCTTAAGTTTTGGTTCTGGATCAGAAAGTCATTTTGCTTGTACGAATTATATTTACTTAAGTTTTTTAATGTTAATCTTTTAAGAAAAGTGTTCTTTTGACCTGCTTAAAATCAGAAAAACTTGTTGTTCCATAGACAGCAAAACTGGCCTTCCTGTGATTTCTTACTTACTAAATTAATCTTTGTTCATAAAGTAATTCACTGATGAATTTAAAGTTTCATATTGGATAGAGAGACCAAATATCATACCTATTTCGAACTATTGCATATAATACTTATCCCATTTCACTCGCTCACTTTTTTATATACGGTGAACGGTTTGAGTCATTATTTTACTAATGAAAAAGATGATATTCTTTGCGACCAAGGACATTGGTTTTTATTCAAGAAATACGTTTTGCTATGACCGTACCCTTAACTGTTTATATTATCATATTCACAAACTCGTTTTTTATTATAAATCCCAGTATAAAAGGCTTTTAAAATTGATATCGTAAGGGGTTTAATTTAAATGTCATCATTACAAAGATCAGTTTTCATACCGGCATTATCATTATGATGAACATTACACAGAATAATTATCCACACATGCAGACAGTATGCGGGTGTGTTCCACCTGTCGCTGGCGGGCTAATTACGTTTGAGATAACCCACAAACTGGGTTCCACTTATATTTATTATTAAAAATAAAACGATTCGATTATTTACTGCGATTGATTTTAAATATTAATTTATGACATTTAAAGTAGAAGTATACTAAATTATGTGCGCGTAAAGCTTCTTTAAGTTTGACGGTTAGGACATTGTCTCAATATCCTGGTTTTGACATTGGTCCATTCCATTATCAAAGAACTGATTTGCCCTAACTACCGTTTAAAAAAAAGGAGTGCTGGCCCCTCAGACTCTCTCCCATTGTGTGAATGCCATTTCTATCTATACATCATATATGTATATCGGTATCTTGTACGGGATCCTGGCCAAACAAGGACACCATCTAATGAATGGACATTGGTCTTTCCTATGTAAAATAAGAAAGTCCAAAAAATCAAGCCCATAGCTAAATTTCACTCTCGATATATCTTCGTCAACGAAATATTTCAAACTCTATTTTGACTATGTATAAATTAAGTGCACTCAAATTTTTAAATATATAGATAAATTAGAAATAGATATATTCATCTAAGTGAGAAGATTCACTGACACTGAGCCAAAATGTCAATCAATGGTAATATCACTTAATAACCCAAACGCGGATTTTAGCATAACTAGCTCATATTTAAAAACTTTTCGGAGAATAATTCCAAGACTATAGTCACTTTTTTTCTAGCTGATAACCTGCGGGAAGAGATAGACAATACAATGTTGTTTTTTTCCAGCCCACTGAGAGCGTAGCAAAAATATGCAAAACTCCTTTGTATCAGCTCCCGCGTCCCGTTCCTAGATATATTTCTGCGGAAAGATCGTGGTCTAGGCCAGACCATCAATTTCACCGATGGACCTCCACTAACATCGAATTTATGATTCTATACAGGAGACAAGTCTATACATGAGTAAGTTCTGCTGTAAGAAATACAAAATACGAAGTAGAGAACAAATTTTCCGTATGTTATAATGTTTTGCTTTAATCATGAGGGAAAGTTTTTCTTGAATTATTTAAAGGTTTAATTACAATTTTACTAGTTAAGAATAATTCCACATCTCAGAATCATTATACCTGTTGCCGTAGAATTTCAAAATTATTTACTATAGTCGCTGGTCTAGTGAAAAATTGGGTAAATAAAAATAAAGCAGGAATTTTGATTCCCATGATCTAGATTTTATACTATTAATTTCGACAAACATTTTAAACTTCTTACTTTAAATTGTTGTCAAAAAAGAATACTATAAACTTGAAATATAAACTGAGTCAATGGTTTCAACTCTATTTTTGAAATGTAATCCGTAATGCTCATCATGAATTACAAACCTTTGAAATTATTATACGAAAGCGAACATTTTACAATGCTAAAGAAAGAGACAATTTACTATGGCTAAAGTAGCACTCTAAGCTTATAACCAACCAGCACAGATGAGAGGCAATAAAGAGATAAGGGACCCTCCACTATCCATCGAATTTTATGTATTCTAAGTACAGGAAGACAAGTCTATACATGAGATAAGCATGTCTTGTAAAGAAATCACAAAATACGAAGTTGAGAACAAATTCCGTATGTTAGTTAGGATGTTTTGCTTTTAATGATGAGGGAAAGTTTTTCTTGAATTTATTTTTTAAAGGTTTAATTTTTCAATTTACTAGTTTAAGAATTATTTTCCACATCTCAGAATCATTATCCTGTTCCTGAATTTCATTCAAAATTTTCTATAGGCGCTTGGGGTCCTAAGTGAAAATGGGTAACATAAATAAAGCAAGGAATGTTTGATTACCATGATCTAGATTTTAATACTATTAATTTCGTAAAAACATTTTAAACCTTCTTACTTTAAATTTGTTGTCAAAAAAAGAATATCTATAAACTTGAGAAAATTATAACTGTCCAAGGTTTTCAACTCGTATTTTGAAATGTATCCGTTATGCTCATAACTGAAATTACAAACCTTATGAAAAATAGTTATTACGAAGCAACACATGATTTAACTAAAAGCTAAAGAGAATTTTTACTATGGCTAAAAGTAGCACTCTAATCATTATAAAAACCAACCAGCACAGCAATTTTGAGTAATTCATATTTAAAATTGGCATAATAGTTAGGGGTTCATAGTTTTTCTTATTAGAGTCTAAGAAATTTTTTATAGGCCAAGTTTTTTAGGATGTGGTCTTAATAATCCAGTAATTGTACCTGGAGTTTTAAGAGCGTACCTAAACTAGATGTGGGGTAACAATCTGAAGACTTAAATCACTGCTAACAAATATCGCCTTCTCTGTGTAAAAACAATCCGGAGCAACGAGTCCCAATATCAGAGCTTGTAGTAAAGCAGCCTCACCTTTGTAGTTCACGTATTGGACAGTTTGAAACCGAAGCTTTACCATCCAATGAGTATCCCGCATGCCCAATGATTTCAACAGCAAATATTTGACATTGGCATTGCTGTAACGCCCAACCTGGACAAGTGACACTTGCGTAATGTCACTATCGACAATGTGGGTATAAGCATTGTTCAAGTTGGAATCCTGAAAAACTACTTAATACCTTTAGTGATGGTTCAGAAACGATTCAAATACAATCGTGTTTTTAACAAACTTGCACAGTTAATTTCTCGTTATTGGTTATAGCTCCTTACGAAAAGAATTTTTACAGCATTTTTATGATTATTAATTTTCATAAACAATAATTGTTATCAAATGCGATGTATTATACTTATACACATGGTATACATTATACAGTGGGGACAGTAAAAGTGTGGATAAAAATTTCAACTTCTGTCTGCCCCGAGACAACGGCATTAGAAATTTGTTTATTATGGAATTGCTACAGTCCACGTTATACTATCAGAAAAAAGTTATTGGACGGTACAAGTAACAATAAAATTCTTAATTCGTTTTATTCGTATGAATTTATCTTATTAAAAAAAGAGAAATACGTTAGATATTAAGGTGTGTTATATAGAATGTTTAAAATTGAAATTAAGTTATATAAATACTTTATCACATATGTACAGACCTCCAAGTCAGTCTCTATCCACAAGTTAGAAGGTTAACACGAAAATTACTCATCATAAAAATATAATGACTTGTAGAATAGATCTTTCAAAGCTAAAGCTTAAACAAAAACTATTATCTAGTGATTATCATTCTAACATCTTATGTTACCAGATAGTTACATTCACATTTTTGTGGATTAAATGGAATTTTTTAATTTGTAAGTGTCTTAATAATAGCAGTTTACTCACACAAATAACAATAGAATAATTATTGTGTTTGGGAATAGTGTTTATGCTACACATTAGTAAATATGTTACATGTTTTTGAATCTCCTTATGGGTGTTATTGAAGTGTTAACAAAACTTTATTTTATTCTGAGATATTTAGGTCGTTACCATCAAAACTATTCCACTAAGACCAATGGAAAAATTAAAAAAAAAAGTAAATGTAAAGACAATGTGCTTAATTTTACCAGGCGAGAGATAGGTTTAGGTGCTAAGGAAGCCCTCTCATAAACACGTTAACGCTGGGTGACCAAACGGCTTAAAGGTGAGACTTCCGAACCAGCCACCGAATGGCCGGGGCAAAGGCGGGGCCGCTTGCAAGGACAGGATACGCTCAAGCGGTCACGCTGTCCAAGCAAGCAGCACAACAGCTCGGCGTTGCTTGATCAGGTTATCATCGCCGATAAACCGCCGTAGCCCACGTACACTGCGTCCATTGGCAAAAAATAGTTGCATAGAACGCACAGCTCATGGCCAAATACCATGGAAGAGTGTCGCCACCAATCCATGTAAACCAGTGTAGGGGGCTTCTATATACTTAAATTAGCCTTCAACCTCCATGCATAATTACAAGTCTATAAAGTCAGTTTCGTTCGATGTCGGAAGGACAGGCCAGAGAGAAATGACAATTTTCCAGCCACTCGAGGGGTAGGCTTCGCTATATCTCAGCCAATTAAGTCCACTTAAAAAACCTAGTGTAATAAGTGACCTAGTGCTATTAAGACTATGTAATGATTAGTTTACAGGCTATAATGAGAGACAGCTCGAGGTTACTCGTTCAGTGAACGATTTATAATTATTTAGGTGCACAAAAGCACAGTGACATCCACAATACGAATTAAATTTGGTATTTTTGGGTTTACGAAATTTTCAACATGATAGACTGAATTTGGGTTTGCAGCTCCTAATAGACTGCCTGCGTATATTAATACGGGTCACTTATTTCACGCAGTGAAGGATCAAGGTTGATCGCACCGTTAATTATCAATAATTAATTAGGTGTAAATTAACACCATAACATCCCAAGTTAAATTAGCATATTTTAAAGAAAACTCCCAGATATTGGGACTACATAACTCTTACTCCATTGCGCATTCTTCTAAAGAGAGCAACATTTTCTACTGACCATTTAGTGTAAAATTGTTTAATTTTTAAAACACAGTTAAACATTTTTTTGATCCTAAATACGAGTTTACGTACGTACGTTTGGAAACAACTCACAAAAATATGCGTAACTAAGCCTCTTACCTCTTACTGAGCTTTAGAGAGCGAATCCCCAAAAGGGCCCTACTCCTAAATCCTCTCTCCCCGTTAATCACAGCCAATACTTGTGCTTAAAATGATTGTTTTATTCTTTCGTGTGTTTTAGTTTATAAAACGTCAAATTGATTCCTGAAGGTTTTGTTATATTTTGGTAAACGGAGACAATTGACCGAAACAAAACGTGGCACATTTCAACGAGTTGGATAACTAGTCAAACTGAGTGAGTGATTTGTAAAATATAACGGTTTGATTGGACGAGTCTGTGGCTCATTAAAATAATTTCATAGTAATTAATATATATCATATCATAACTTTAATAAAATATAAACTAAATGAACTCAAATATCAAGATGTGGAAGAAGCTAGGAGAAGAATAAGGTGGGCAGGACACATGAACAGAAGAAAAGAAAAACAATGGTAAAAGAAATTTGGTTAGGAGATTCCACAGGAATGAAACCCCATGGAAATCCCAAGAAACGATGGAAAGAGCGAGTAAGAAAGGATAAAATAACTTGGAGGAAGAGGAGTTAAGAGTGGAAGAAAACGCTGTAAATGGGAAAGACAAGAACTAACTGACAAGACACACCAATTACCGCCCCTAGGCATCTGGTGTGGCCATGGAATTTTAGGATTTAGGAAAAAGAATTAGTATTGAACTCATATATGTACAATACATAGATCAATTTAGTCCACTGCTTGGCTAATCCTAAAATCCAAATGTATTGCTGAGAGAGTTATTAAAGTACTTGGACCATTCAGAGCCTGTATATCAGTTCTCATCGAAAAATTTGTGGACAGTTTTATCATTTTTAAAAATATAGTGTTGTGCAATAAATGTTTCTAAACTAAAAATTGTTATCATTTGTCTCATTACTACTCGACACCTAGTGTTTAATCCTACCTTATATTTTATACAATTTTCTAGATCGTTCACTGAATAACAGGTTTAACTTCTTTATAGCCTTTTTATAAAATAAATCGACTTAAATAATTAGTTCGTTTTTATAACCTGGTTAAATGGGCCCATATAATGGAGTGTATTGTAGATTTAAAATTAGAGAATTTACTGAAATGTTACCTGTATGATTTAATCTTAAAAAGATGTTATAGTTTTGAAATCGGCGACAACTATTATCTTTATGTTTTTAATCTTATCTCTTTGTGGTTTTTTTAAAACAGAGGGAAAATAATTATTAAAGATCAATTGGTTCAAAATAAGTTAAATATACCACAGCGGTTTCCAAACTTATAATTTTAGTTTTGATTTTAATGTGAAAGGAATCAAATTGTTTTTACATTTTAATGTAATAAAAGAATGCGACTCTTTAATCAAACTACGATTGAGTTCTCATATGATAGAAAGAATAAATACTCAAGGGCATAGGAATAGTGTCTACACATGTCACAAAGGTTCTTATTATAGTCTTGTTTAGTAATGAGAAATCGTTTTCACAAGAGAAAAATTTGGCTGTATGTATTGTTATTGTGTAATCACAGGTTATGGACACCCACCTGGGACTTTTTCGGGTTGGTGAAGGAGCTGATATCTATTAAATCTCTTATGTCGGTTTATTCCGAATACCTCATTTATATGTTTGCTGATATTTGTATGTTCTAATCCTTACTTTTAAAGTTTTATAAAGGGGGGATAAACATATGTTTCAAATACATCTTTAATAATTCCCTACCGATAGTTTTTAAAAAAATGCTGCTTTGTACATTGACATTTTAAGTTTTTGTGTATAATTATCAAACCTCAAAAAGGCACTTACTTCTTGATATCAAGTATGCAGGATCACGTTCTGGATCTAATACCTTGCATGCACGTTGACAACTATCCATTATGCTGTGTGATGGTTGAATCTTCCTTATTGAAGATGACACAGTCGAGATATCATCAATCCCATATGTGATGTGGACGCACAGACTAGGGACTAGTGTTGTGACAACAAAATGTAGTATCATTTGGGCTGTTAACGATCATCATTTTGGCAGTTGTGAATTTTATTGGTGGGCTGGCTGTAGTTCTGCTCTTGCGGGAAGTCGATTCACTGTTGATATTATATGTTGCTCCCAGTTACATTTTACTGAATCAAATGAAAACCTAGTCTAATGGAATACACGTTTTTTTGTTCTCTTAATTATTTTTGACAGTTGGACTGACAATTTTTTCTATTTTCACTGCTGCGCGCTGTTCATCTTGCCATGTTGTAATTTGTTTTTCAGCGCCTGCATATTATCCCTTTCACCCTTCCAAGATTGTGTAGCCAAAATCCTAATGGAAGAAGCCATTGCGCCATCATCCAATTCCTAACCTTTTCTATATTAAAATTGGGGACGTACCTTTTTTTTAAAAGTAAACTGGAATCCGATTCATGTTTGAAATTTCGTGAAGTTGAAAGCAAAAAGGATAGGATACTACTCTGACTTATGCCATTCTGAGTGTTAAGTTGATTAGAAATCAAGGGTTTGGAACTTACGCTACCACCATGAGTATTTTCTCCCTAACAGTGTTGTTTTGTTTTCTACCGGTTTGCCAATCAACTTTTAAAAACCCCAAAAAAGAGTTTTGCTAACGATCAACCTAATCCTATGGAATGACAAGCAACTATCAGATCATTGAACACAACGTTGCTTATATACGTTGCCTAATATATATATTTTTATCATTCGAAGTTCAATTAAAAATAAACCCAAAGTCTATACTTAAGACACTCTGTGGAAAATTAAAAAGAAACATGAAATGGTTCAGCCACTTCGCTAATGCTCTGAGTCCAATTAATTTCTAATACACATTACGTTGTAGTCTAACCAAGATAAAAATTCACGTCTAAACCAAAAAAAGCCAATACAAGTTTATCCTACATTTAATAAACGGTTTTCATGCTCGACCATAGTAAAAATTCTGAATTATACAATTAAAACAAACCGTTAATTACAAATTTTAGACTTTTTTCATGAGGGAATTCTGTTTAAGAGGGTTTTAAAGAGACTCTGTATTTTGAATTTGTAACAATTTCTGTGGATCACGACTTGACAAACTCTCTGAGCAGTCATGTGGACTTCAAAAGGAGAAGAGAGAACGCAAACGTTGACACTCACACAGGTCAGGTATTCCACCCACCACGGGCATCCCCGTGTGTGAGTTTTTGTAAAAATATATATTTATTACATGAAAAAAATATATTATTATAATCACTTCGAAATAAAAAAATAAGAACTTGCAACGAGTTTACCAAAGGATATGAAAGAAAACGTAACGAAAGAAATGGCGCAAAGGAGAGAATTTAGACAAATAGACTGTCCTTTTCATTTGACCCTAAAATCAATGAGTCGTCAAAGTAAAGTAAGTTAAAGTTTCCAAATCTTTAGGATCTATTTCTATTACAGATATCACACACTAAAGGGGGCACAGCCCTTTGATCTTTGTTTTTAAACCTCAAATCTATAGGATACTTCCATGGATCAAGAGGAATCTATGCACCATGTTTTAAGTCTCTAGGATTTTATGTCAGATTGATCGCACAGATGCGACAGACAGAAGGATAACCCGTTGACCTTTTGACCCCTATATCGCTAGTATTCTTTCTTAGACTGAGAGGAACCTATGCACTAAGTTTCAAGTCTCTAGGATTTTTCTATGAAGAGTAATCGCACAAACATCCTGAATGAATAGAGAAATAGCCTTGTTACGCTGTTACTTGTTGGCTTTGATGCAGGTCTGATAGCGTTGATCTGATTGTTGCACAGAAAAGTTACGGTAACATGTCGAGGGTATGCGGGCAGATAAACCGCTGATGGGATATGGGGGCTGTTAATCGTCAGATCTGATTGGTTGTGCAGTTTCTTGCTTCTGGACATAATCCAAACAAAGGCTGTTTAAATGCTTTTTATTTTATCAATTATAACTATTTTCTCGGAAGGTTAAAGTACTTCTGTATGCGTTCCATAACATATGTTCGACAGTATTTTTTTAAGCACCGAAATAAAACAATGATTGAGAATACTAAATGATTTCGTTATTGAAACTATTTATATGTAATTATCATAAATAATTAAATCCGGACTATCCACTAGTCCAAAATACTAACCGGTAGGTTGGGTACATTTAAATTATAGTGGATTGTAATGTAAAATAAAAAAGTCATAATATTCTTACGATAATTTATTTTCACTTAGACTTTATTTTTTATTTACCACCAATCTCTTGGTAAATCACTTATATACTTGTATGTTATAGTAAAAGTTGAATTTTGATTAAATTTTCTATGTTAGTGTGTAATATGTGTTGTAATATTTAGTAGTACTGGTCCAACATAAAAGGTAGGAGGAGCCAATTAATTAAGTACTTTAATTTAAACTATAAAGAATTAAATTAATTAAAGATGAGATAAACAATACAAGAAATACTCACAAATAAACTTTATTCCATGACTACGATTATATCAGTTATACTTATCATTTGTATGTAAAATCATCAAAAAAGAAAATAGAATAAATTATCCCATATACCATGCAACATAATATTTTAATGTTCGGTAAATGTAACTGTTTTACGTAAAAGCTGTGTAAATCCGTAGCTTTAATATGTACAGCTGCTGGGCTATTCCTTTTATCCATAAAATTAGAGAATATGGTAGTTTCTATATCATGCTGTTTATTGAAAATATGCTTCAACTTTAGTATTAATATTTATTGTGACAAATGTATGAACGTATTCAAGGACTTTCTCGATACCACTTTCATTAGGAACATTTTTAAATTATGTAATCATTTTAAATTATTAAATGAATAACATTGTGTAGTATACTTGTGCCCAGAGATTAATATATATAGGTTATTTATGAAAGAAACGGCTAAATACAAAAATAATTGAATCGTAAAATGGAGGGCTCTCAGTGGTGTAATAGGTAGCACATTCACCCGGCAAGTGAGAGATCCGGATTCCGAGTCCCGGCGGAGCAAGTACTTTTTGCGATTTCAATGTTTATTTAATTTAAATTAGGCTATTGCCACTTATAAAAATTTAATAAATGTAAATAGAAGTCATTTGACAGGTATTTGCTCTTCCAATCATATGTTAGTTTGGTTATTTAAACAAATATGTAAAAGAAACGGCCAAATACAAAATAATTGAATCGTAAAATGTGAGGGCTCAGTGGTGTAATGGTAGCACATTCACCCGGCAAGTGTGAGAGATCAGGGTTCGAGTCCCGGCGGAGCAAATACTTTTTGCGATTCAATGATTATTGAAATTATGTATATATAATTATATAAAAACTAAAAGAAACGAAAAATGATGTTACATATATATATAAAACAAAGTTTTTGGTTTTTACACACACACTCACACACACACACACACACATATATATATATATATTATATATATATTATGTTAACATTATTTTTCGTTTAGTATCGTGAACGTTCAATTTTAGCATATATTCTACTCGGTAATCTTTGCACGGAATAAAAATGTATAACATGCTACGTATATTGAAAATTAACGGTAATTGCATTTTAATGCTCTAAAGGTACAAATATGTCATGGCATAGACGTTTTAGGCAACATTATTATCAAAAGACTGTACACAATAAACAACAAAGATTGGACTTATATCTCCCAAGGGTTATCAATAAAAAGAGCGCTTACACATAAATGTGTATTTTATGGTTATTTATTTGATTTTCAAAAGAAATTTATCATATTACAATGTAAACGTCATAAACAATCCAGGTATTTTAAATTTTTCAGTCACGATCCTCTTATGAGGACTGAGGTAAGATTGTTTCTGAAGAAGTACCGCCAATCGATGAGTCTATGTCAAACCGATCGTCGGAACTTCCTGAGACATGAATCAAAAACATGTGACATGGCAATGGGTATCTAAACATTGTTGGAAACGTCAATATAGTTTTGTACCCCTCTCCGGGACACAAGTCGGGTCGGCGAGAGCACGATAGATGGTCACTGGGTCAAAGTTCACGGGGCATGGAACATCAGTCTTTGTAACGTTAATTTACTGATTGGAAGTGTGCTAACGGAGCATGTACAGGGTGCGTCAGAAGTCATGTAAGACTTGTATATTTCCTCAAAAAACAAATACGATAAGAAAAATGTTCTATAGTAATGAACAAATTATAATCCATTCTCCCTTCCAGGGATCTAGTTGGACCACCGATAACTGCTGGATGTGAATTTTCTATAGTGCGGTCAATATTAATGTCATGATTACGTATCGTGAATTTGTACTAACAATTTAATTGATGATGTATGATTTCTAGCGCCGTACAATATTTTAAGTATCAAACACTTACTCGAAAAAAATATTTACAACGTAATTAAAAAAGTAATTCATGGTGAAAATTATAAATAAAATCAACTTCTGTAAAAAATTAACCAGTTTCCTTAAGAACCGTTTTATGAGACCCTGTTTAGCAAGTTTTTGACAACAAGGTTTTTAACATCCAAGAAATAAAGTATGCAAGTAGTGCCTCAACAATAAGTGAAATGATAGAGGGACACAGTCTTCAAAACTTCATACTCAACAGAGATGATACAATTTTCAAACGAAAAACATAACACGTAAATTCTTAGCTCTGTGGTAGGAATGGGTAAATTCAATTTTGAGAATGTTGTATTTATAATCTCCGGTCAACCTTTCTGATTGGAATAAAATGAATTTATTTCCCATACTAGTAAATTCCCACAATACAATCATTTGAAACCCATTGAGGGAAAACAAAAAACTGGGCCAATTTTTACAAGTAGTTTGGCCAAAGTTACCAAAAAAAAAACAAACATATATTAAAATTACAATTGCCTTATATTCGAGCAACCATGTTCTATGATTAATTAACTGTTTAGATAGTTAAACTAAAACTAAATCTAAAAACTATAAATTATCTAAAATAAACTAATTAAAGAAGTCCTAGCATTATGCTTATTACAAAGTATTGTATACCCGCTGGTAGCCATCTGTGTGGCAGAGATAATTACATTTAAAACACTGCTTGAAAACCACTACTCTGAATGCACGTTGGTGAAACACCTTACATCCTTCTGACCATAAAGCCAAGCGACTGCCTTTTTACAAAAAGTACTTAATATTGATTTGGGTTTCTTCATTTTGAAGCGGGAAAGCTTGGTTGGAAAAAATTATAGGGCCTAGGTATTGAATGGAATGACGGAAAATAGATGGATCTGTTGCACTTTATATGGTAGTTTAAAACGATTTATTTACGAAAGCTGCAATCTCGTACTGTAAATATTGGTCATATGGTATAATACATTTCTCTATTTCCACGCTCCTAACAAATAAAACAGTCATCAGGATCTTAAATATAAAGAGATGTGGAAACAGGTTATAGGATGTTGTAGCTCTTGAAATAAAGGGAACGAGCTTGCTCGTTTAGTGCGCTTTTTTTACAAGAATTATTCGAAGAAAAAAATTTTGAGTTGGTTTCTCTTTAGTCTTATATTCTATTAAAGTTTTGTAATGTACCAAACGCTACCCCCCCCCCAGACAAGGTAGGAGCCACTACTGTAGTTTTCTGAATTGATTAATGAATTAAAGTTCACCTTTTTTATAAGGGTGGAGCGTCTGGTGTCTGACACTGTCGCAGAATTTGACTCCTAGATTCTGGGAGTGAATGTGCATCTAAAGTGTCTCTAACTTCACCTATTCACGTAGGTGTCCTCTGATTTAGAATCGATGTAAAGGTTCGTTTTGAGCATTCTTTCGTCGCGCCTACTATTTTTATCTCTTACAGTACGAAACATGACTTCCAGATTCCATGACTATCATGTTCTTGGACACAGCGGCGGATTACCAGACGCTAGCAAATAAATAAGGAAGCTTGAAACAAACTGGAGCTACAAATTGACACATTATAACAAAATGTAACGTGAAAATTCCAAAACAGTATCTAAAAACATTAAATTTACACGATTATCTTCTTGGTGATTCAAATTACACAAAGGGCCTTGGGCTTCATTTTAAACATATCTTTTTACTAAAGATAACTACCTCCTAACCAGTAAAGAATTCAATAATTTAATATAAAAATTATTCATTTAGATAAGCAATGGTGTGAACCAATCGCGGACACTTTTATGTTAGTTATCATAAGATAGTCACGATCGACGCCGCGTGAACCGTAATTTGAGAATTGAAGAAAAAACTAAAAAAGTCCAAAATAAAGCTAGTTAAAACAAACTATGTAAGATAATCTGGTACTAAAGAAATATAAACAGTTGTTTCTTTGTAACAAAGGGGGTGGTTTGGGATGTGACAATTGATTTTTAACCGTTATAGTGTGAATGCAAAATCACTATTTTGTTTAATTTAAAAGTTAAATTCTTATCTTATTTAGCATTGCGTACAACACATATACAGCCTTATGATTTATATTTCCTTATTATATTTATTTAATTTTATAATTTATTAAACTTAATTTCTCCATAGAAAAAATTCGGTTGTATACCTAAACGATATATCTTCAGTTGTCTACATGAAAATACTTTTCAGTAAAATCTCGTTTTC
>NW_025785838.1:0-18017 GCF_021130785.1 Homalodisca vitripennis | reverse complement strand
TGTTTATTTTAAATATAATTGTTACTATATACAATTAGCCAAATATTACTCTCCGGTTAGTTATTTTTCCCGACGTTTTGGCAATAACGTCCACGGAGCTTGTAATGAAATTACGTTAGATTCTGTAGGGTTATTAATGGTTACATTTACTACTGACGTGCGTCTAATTGTCAGTACAGTCTACATCTGTACTCTCTAATGTCCTATTACATTAGTCCATTTTGCTCTATTAGGTATAACATACCATACAATTATATTTTTATCCAGTGAAAATTTTTAATGCGTGTATAGAAACATTAACCCATTCAATAGTGTCTTATGCTATTCATTATCTTATTAACGTTTAAAATAATTTTCACCATGCAGAAGCATTTTATGTGGTTTCAATGCGCAGAACAACTATAATTTAATCTATTTTGATACATTTATTTATATTCATTTAATTCTTATCACCTTTCTTGTGAATAAAGCAGTGAAAAATTTAAATAATTACATAGGTAAAATATTTTATACTGTAATTTATTATTATTAATAATAATCTGAAAAAAAGGAAGGTTAATTTAATTACAAACTTGTAAGAGGCTTGAATCAATTTTCCCACACCAAAAATAAAACTGATAGGAAGATATTGATTACTGTGACCAAAAAAACAAATAAGACTATAAATATTGAATGGATGTGTTTATTGGAGTTAAAATCACCATTGTTTAGGAACTGTTTTGAATTTATTTTTCTATAAACCGAGGACTACGTTGCTTATTGTCAACTGAACTTAGTACATAACCCCCCAGGAGGATACAACATATTCACAACATCTATTGTTTGAGATACTAAACCATAAATATTTTTCTTCATTTTAGAAAACTCACATTATATATAAAGAGGGAGTTTAAGTAATAAAACAGATAAATAACTTCTGAGAAACATACAACACAACATTTAGGAACTTTATTAAAACCAGGTATTTGAAGCAGTTTGAGTATATTTAATATTAAAAAACGTCATTTAATGTAATTAATTTCTAACGTTCAGCTCACCAATCGTTACCGTAATTGGTTATTAAAAAATAGTTAAAATCGTCAACATTTAAATGTAAATATTGAACTGTACTCTAAGGGAAGTATCAGTGAATGTAATGATAACAATCACAGCCGGCAAAACTGAGAGCTCGGAGTTCGGTGTCCCAGAGGGAAAAGTATATTTTATTCTTTCTTGTCGACAAATTGATGAGTTAACATTTCATTCTTTCGCTTAGTGTACGTGTCTGAAAATATTAAATTCCACGTTCTAACTGAAAGAGATAGAAAATAAATCTACAACAAATAATAGATAAAAAAAAGAACTTATTTGCATCGTTTTTAAATCATGAAACATCATATACCTACAAGATTCAAAGTCCAATGTAGATAAAGAGGTGTTACCATTGTCTCGCTGCTCTCTGGAATCAGTCGTCTCCGTGGAAAAAAAACTTGTGACTGTTATCTGTGCAAAGCAGCAAGAACTACATAATATCGTTACCAGGAAGAGCCCCCAAAGCGTGCAGGGAGATTCTAGAGGCATCTTTGCCAATTTTGCCTCATACCTTGGAGGAAAGCAATAATACTTACGTCCTATCTCCGACACAAAGTTGAGTATTTTGTTAAAGTTTTTCTCAAAAATGATATTTTCTTTACAGCTTTGTATTCCTTTGTTACTAGCAATTTTTTGAACTCACGGAAATCCACGGTGGAATTCAACACAAATACCGCCCCGGTTTCAGATTGCAGTCAGTTATTATAACTAATTGAGTAAAGAGTTTTTTCTTATATCTTCAAACAATTCTTCAGTTATGACGGCCATGCTACTTTTTGCTCTCTTGGAATGTCTCATTCCACGGCTGCTCATTACTCAAGAACGGAGCCTCGTATGACTTATCTGGCGTCCTATTGCGATCTCTCGGCGGCAGTGTACGGATAGCTCCTCCGCTTGTGTCTTCTGTTCTTCGTATTATCGACGTTGGACTTACGAAAGAACTCTTTTTAAAAAGATAAACTTGGGGGGCGCAGAAGAGAAAAGAAATGGTTTCACTGTGTTTGAGTTTCAGGCTGTTCTGTAGCATTGATTTTGTGCTCCCAGGGATTCTGAATGACGCTTGTCATCTAAGGTCGTGAACTTTGTGTGAATGTTGTTGTTGTGACTAGTTTTAGAAAATATCGTCGCACTTCTGGGTGTGTCCGCGGGTGGTTGTGCTGCGATGTGCGGGGGCTCACGGAGGGTTGCGTTTGGCCCTAATCAGGAAAATCTCTACGAGGACGTGTACCAAGATAGTTAGGCCCTGTCACCCCCAGCTATTTTCAATTCAGGTCTGAAGTAAAACCAGGGCTTGTCCTATCTCTTCGGTGCTTTTCAACGCTCATTCATGTGCCTTATGATACTACGGTTGGTTTACAATGAATTACCTTGGCGTATGCTAATTACCATGGCGTATGTTTGATACCCTGAAGTACGGAGGTATGATGATACCGCTTGACATTGTGGACATTTAGAATGTTTTTGCATCGGGATCTGCATAGATTGCCGTCTCATCGTTAGTAAACATGTGTTGATCTCCGGTTCAAGACAGAGTTTAACGAGACTCTTTACATTATCAGTGACTAACAAAAAAAAAGTGGCCGATATATTTTACCATTATTTTTCTTCCTTATGAATCTCTTAGAGAAAAAAATCATGCCAATATCTTGATGTGCCCGAGGGCATGAAGGTCGACCAGCCACAACAGGAAGCCGCCAAACCGTTTTCACAAGTAAGTTTGCTCATGGCAGAAACTTGGACGTGGTTGATTTCGAAACAACCTACGTGGCCTGCGCATCCTTCCACGGCTACTCTTGGCGCAAACCCGAACCAAGGCAGGTTATTTGTATTGTTACGTCATGTCCCACGTCCAATCATTCTCTAGGGACTTATGCCACTTTGTTATTTTATATTGTCTTATTCATGTTGGCCAAAAATATAGTAAGCAAAAAATGCCTCCTCAATATTGAAGGGTTGTGTGAAAACAGGATTCACGTTTTAAACTGGCCTTACAGTATTAATCGCCACATCTTGTTGATTTGTTAAAGTTTTATCATTCTTATATTTTTATGTTTTTAAAAATTTTATATTCAAATATAAAAACATTAATCATTAAATTGTTTTGTAGATTAATTCTTAGTTCCAAAATAATAGTTATTAATTTACCGAATAAAACTTAGTCCATCATATTACCAAGACAGTTTCTGAAATCCAGTTATCAATTGAAGTCATTCCTAAACAATCTTCTTGAAAAAAAGACTTTACCGATTCATTATATCCTTGGAACACGTTTCTGCACTGATAAAAAATTATCATTGGTTAAAATATATTATTACTTTATTTTAAATTATTGAAACGGGTGACCTTTGGGCTGACCCGGACCAGGTATTGACGTGGCTGTGGTGCACTTCGCCTGTTCATATTTGAATAACTTCCTCACATTCTACTGAACCTAGTACCTGAGAAAAACTATAGCTTATATACGGAAGGCTAATTCATATTCCACACCAGCTTATACAGATTATCACACAAAATTTAGAAAAAAGGCATACATTTAAAATTCAAAAAAAAGAAACCAAATAATAAATAACATATTTATCTCACAAAAGTACGCCAATTACATTACATTAAAAGTGATTGCCACTCGTAGCACTGCGAGGTGGTGGGTTACATAAACATTTTTTTTGTTAAAGTAAGTAAAGATGGTCATCCACTTTTTACGTTTTACCGATTTAAACCATTTTGCACATATTGATAGATTCCTAAATGTTATTATTTCTACATTTTGAAAGTATCTTTTTGTAACTTTTACAAATATTATTTCAAATGTTGTAAGTAATAACATTTAAATTAAGTAGTATAAGTAGTGTTGTACATACAGGGTGGTATAGAAGAAAAGAAAAACGAAAGGAATTAAAAATAATTTTAACTAGGTCATTACGGACCAATAAAACAAGTCAAACCATATGTCTTGAAAATGATTCGTTACCGAGATAAAGCTAGCAAAATAAATTTATTCTAGATTTCCACTCTGATGTTGAAATGAAACCGGACTAAACCATTAGAGCAGTTAAATAAGGCAAATTTGTATAATTTCATATGAATTTTTTGAACATACAATTTAAAATCCATCATATGTGCAAAATTTGACACGGTTAAGACAAAAAAAAGTGGATGGACTAGCTAACTTACTTTCCAAACAAGTTTTATGAAACCACATCCTAGTGCTGAGAGGCAAGCACTATAAATGTGTGATATAAATTAGTGTAATTATATGAATAAAGTTTGTTTTATTTTGGTTCTCTTTGATTTAAAATTTACCCTCTCTATTACAATTTGTTTACATAATCTTTATTTCTGTCTGATGCATTGTACGATTCTGTGGGTGTTTCTCTTTTCACTGATAACGATAAAAATTATCTATTCAAAACCTTTAACATTTCAGAAGAGTATATATTTGTTTAAAACATCCCGATACTTTTTTGTCTAGTATAATAAATTTATCTCGCAAGTAAATTAAGTAAATTTACCATATATAATGATGTAGATCCATATTGTACATTACATTGGGATATTTTTCCATTACTTATACATCAATCAAATTTGATAAAATGTTTAAATTACATTTTACGTTAAAAACCAAACAAAGATTGCTAATCCTCTATCCTATGTACTTTAACTGATGACTAATAAATAATAAGCGAAGATATTACTGGATTTATATAATTTATGTGTAATGCACTATAAAGATAAAAAAAAAAAAACATTTATATAAAATCAACTCCAAGTTTAGTATAATAAACTAGTACAAAAAGCATATACCGTAGCTATGGTGGGAAGGGTTATTCTATGTGAATGTTTGCAAACATTTCATACTTTTAAAATACTAGGACAGATACTTATAGTTAATTGGAGACAGTAGCTTTGGATCTCTACATATTAATCGTTATTGTTAGGAATTATTTATATAGTTACATGAAATATTAAAGCTACTACATTACACAGCAGTGATTACATACCTGACGTCATTATTGTATTCAGAAAACCAATTAGAACCAGCCATATTATTTTTAGACATCACTACATATTATTATTACTTTATAGGTAGTATTTAAATATTATGTACCATCATCATAGAACTATTGTAAACATTACGTAGCTTCAATATTTGGAAACCAAAATATATTTCATTAATTTTTATTTAACTCCGAATGTGAGTCATCCGGAGGGAGACTCTTAATTGGCCCCGTAAAGATTGGACAGAATCTTGACAAAAAAATAATGATTTTTTCGTATCTTTATCTTTATTTCTTTTGCTGTATTCGCCTTAATATAATATGTTGTATTTAATCTATTCTATGGTATCCTGTACTCTATAAACTACTGTTAATTTTTCCTAATTCTATCTCTAGTTCCTTAGTTTAAGTGTATTTCTCAAAACATTATTTAGTGTGATACTGCTTGTTATTAAATTTTGCTTAGCTAGCCGTTGTTTGCACAGTGTGTAAAAAACCTCTCTACACAAAATCCTTAGGATATTGTTTCATGGATCAAGAAAAGCTAAACACTATATGCAACCAATCGTCTTTCTCTTTTCGTTATCCCTCTGTATGTCTGTGCGTGTTAGTTAGTTTTAAATGTTTTCCAGACACAATTAAAAATTAACGCTCTAGTTTTTTTTTAAACTATTTTTATCTACGTCTAAAAATAAAAGCTAAATTAAAATTAAAATATGATATCAAGGTTTATGATGGCGGGAGCTTTCAAAACTAAATACCATAAGAACTAACGAAATTTACAACTTTTTAAATGATAAGGTGCTTCATACTCGTCTAAGTTTTGACTCCTAAATCATAATAATTTGTAACTAAAATAGATATAATCTTCTAAAGTATTTTGGCAAGTGCTACTTTCAAAATAACTACAGTAGAAAACACTATTGTAACGCATTTGTGCAATTCAGTCATTGCCAATGAAAGTACCTTACTCTTAATTTTATTGTACTTATCTGATATTTTATTATTAGGGATATAGAGCATTACTAAAACTTATGATTCTGTTAAATCAAGCCAAATTTTTATACGCGAGCGTCAAGTCAGAGCTAGTCAAGAATCTCAAGGAGATATTTAGTTGTAAATTCGGGAGGTAAATATAATTTATTTTTACCTTCATTACTTTCGTAATGACTATTCTGTGAATTTCCCAGTAGTAGGTGTTATACTGGTCAATAACGCAACCGACGTCACCAGCTCCACCTTATTAATAATAATAAATCATTTATTTCCCCAAAATAACAAACGGAATATTACAAACAAATATTATTGCCAGTGCTTAAAAAATAAATAACTACTATGACATAACTTATTTACAATATCAGCAAATAACAAATACAAAACCAATTGTTCTACTTATTTTATTTCCAATTGGTACGTGTACCTTAGAGTAATAAAGCATAAAAAGTATTTTAAATCCTTTTAGGTAACCTTGCTCCGCCATTAACACGTCCACTAGCATATGTCGTTTAAGAGCGTGAAAAAAAAAAGTAATTGCACTTATCTTTGTTAAAAGAGTGTTCAAATTGTTTTAAGAGTAAGTAACAAAAAGCTTCTAGGAACATTTAACTCTTCCAAAATTACAATTTGCATATATTTCAGGCATATTATGCAAAAGTAATGACGGCGGTTATCGGTGTTATTACAACAGTAGTACAAAAAAAGTAAAGTTACGTAAAGATGTTTTATTTTACCAGGCGAAATTAGGGCTAAGAAGCCCTCTCTAACACAACCCGTGAACCAACGGCTTAAAGGTGACTTTTGAACTACCACCCAATGGCCGCAAAAACCGCGGTAAACGTAAAGCTAATGAATTAAATAATAATTAAATAAAAAATTCCTTCATTTAAGCAGCGTATTTTAACTAACAACTGCTTTTCAAATCAACTGTATTACAGTGAACTAAAAATAAAAACATACGAGTAAAATGCCTAAATTAACCATAAACATAAAGGGATTCTAATGATATTACCTTCTTATAAAAAATTAGTTTTCCAATAGCATTATTATTACGTAATTCGTATAATAATTCTTGTACTTACGTTACACAACGTTTTAAAAAGAAACTAAGGAAACAGAGAGTACGGAAAGGCTTTCCTCTCGATCTCAAGCTTTACTTTGGAGATTACGGTTATGTAGGGTGGTGCGTTCGTAGACCTCTTCCCCGTATAAGAGTCTCTCGCTTAAGTACTGCGGAACTTTAAGAATAGGAACTTTGTGAATCATTCATGAAAAACCATAACGATAGGCTCAATTTCGATATGTGAATATTATTTCATATGACGAGACCTTCAAAATCTATATGGCTCAAAAAAGAATGTGATTGGTTTGAATTACCTGAGTGTGCCCCGCATAGTTTTTGATCATATTTATTCGAATCTTAGTGAAGTCTGTCAGTCAGGATTATATATCGAGAATAAATTCAACTATAAATTAAAACGTTTCAAGAATTCTCGTTTCTAAATAGACAAGTGGTGCATGTCGTTCTATCGAATTATGTTTAGCGTTAATTGAGGTTTAATTGTTAACTAAAGTATATTGATTTGTAGTGATACAAGTGTTTTATGAGCATTATGTTGAAAGAAAATAAGTAAGTTTTTTTTTTTCTGAAAAAGTCAGTTATTGAATTCTTAATTTAAATTAAGGACAACATAATAGTCCACAAAACATTCTAAAATAAACATCCCGAATATACAATATAAAAAATTATTACTGTATAACAAATATATGCAATTTTGCACATTTACTTTCTAGGTAAAAACAGGAATATATAATATGTGTTATTTTTACCCAATTAAAAGCCTAAAAAAATGTAGTAATGTTTTAAAAATAGCTAGAACAATTTAATTTTAAGATGAAAAAACAATCACGGCATTTGGGTAAATTAATAATGGAGTATTCTTAGTTTAATTCTACGTAAAATAAATTGAGAGCTATGGATAAATAAAACCCATTATGAATGTTTCGTTGTTTACAGGATGTTCTGTTTCTGGGTGTACTCCGGGCAACATTATCTAGTTTTCAGTGGCTAGTCCTTCCACTAAGAGTTAGGTAGGTGGATTGTCACAGGTGTTGATAAGTTACCACAACCAAATCAAACGGTCCTTCTAAAGCTACGTTTTCCTAGACGCGCATTATACAGCGCCGCGTATTATCCTGCACCGCGCATCTAACTGCCGTCGCGTAACCAAGCACTGGTTTGTTACAGAATCAAGTGGAATTGTTTTCCTAGTGCGCGTCACTGCGTCGACGCGATATACGGCGCCGCGCAACGACGCCACACCACTGCTCCGAGAGCAGTCAGTCACCTTCATTGCGCCGCGCAAACACCATGGAGACCATCGCGCCCAGTGCTAAATCGGCTAAGTTTTCCGAGGAAGAAGACGAACTTTTAGTGTTTGAAGTTCAAGAATGACCTATATTGTGGAGTGTACAACAAAAAGAATACAAGATTGTGTTTTGAAGAAGGACAAGGAGTGGGAGTTAATAGGGAAGAAAACTATCAAAGACAGGTAAGAAATATTTGTTTATAAGTTCTAAATACAGTTACTGTATTAATAATTATTATAAATTACAAACGAATGCACACATTCAAACTTCCAAAGTTCGTTTAAACAGAATTAAATCTAATAAATGGGCCCGCATTAAATAATTCGAAGTTTAACATTGTACTTATCATGGGTGCAATTGCAATTTTTCGTTTTAAACACCCAAGTTTGCACCTTTCTTTAACATCAGTTATTTTGTTTTTCTTTTTCTTCTTGGCAGACAGTACAGTACTTAATCTTTGTTTATAGAGCTGAAAATTGAAAATACTCTGTGAATCTGCTCCTTACTTGAAACCTTCCACTTTAGCGAAACCACCAACCCAGGCTATAGGTATCATGTTCTTTTCAGGCATCTCCCACTTAACATTGGCTACATCTTCAGAGTTAGGGGGATTATGGACCAGATGAAGATTTGTAAGCTGGACAGACTTTTGAGTTGGATGAAACAAGCTCTACCTCCGCCCCAACAAAAGGTTGAAAAAGTCTTCACAAGAAGTGGGCAAGAAGACTAAAAACCAAACTACACTTGTGAATATGTTAAAAGAAAAGAATGGGATGGACAAAAGAAATTATTTGAATGTGTAGAAAAACTCATGACACGCAGGTTCCTCCAATTCCCGAAGATGAAGTTGATTTGTTTTTTAAATCGATGGCAGGAAAACGGTGTGAATTCACACTTCAACAGATTGCCCAAGTGAAAGCGCAAGTTTTCAACATTGTCAATAAACTAGAACTAAGTTAATTTATCTTTCTGAGATCAATCGTTTACACAGACCCCTCATATTTCCCGTCCAACTTCTGCGTATTTATCTCACACATCAACAACCTGGGGAGAGGAAACTGACGATTCTTGGTTGACACAGCTATAAAGTTTAAATGTATTTTGATTTTTGTATGTATATGTGAAGTTGTATCCAGAATTTGTAATAAATACACCCTTTTGAAAAAATTTGTGTTTGTTAACAAACTGTTTCACCTACCTCAATGTGACGGGCAAGTTTCACCTCAGCAGTTAAGATTTTTTCACACGATTAGAAGGTCTGCATGGTTACATCTTCAACGTATCCGAGGTCGGTAATGTGTGAAAACTGTCCACGCGTAAGTCTAAAAATATTCTTTAAATTTAACGTCATCAGTAAGCACAGTAAGCAAATGTGTTTTAACTAAAATAGTGTAAGCTTCCATCGTGATCTCTTTCTTTGAACATTTCTCTGCATGATTCTTTGCTAGGTATTAACGTATGTAAAACTGCACAGTCTACTTCCATGTCTATAGCGGCATCTTGAAGAAGAAGTAAAGCTGCGGCACGCACATGTATATAGTCCGACATGGACTTGAGGTTGGGACCAGACTGCTGCACTGCGCCCCGATATTGCGCGTCTAGGAAGACAC
Source organism: Homalodisca vitripennis (assembly GCF_021130785.1). Taxonomy (NCBI): domain Eukaryota; kingdom Metazoa; phylum Arthropoda; class Insecta; order Hemiptera; family Cicadellidae; genus Homalodisca; species Homalodisca vitripennis. The sequence continues at coordinate 7,975 of NW_025785838.1, read as the reverse complement.
TTAATTCACGCGATCACAGAATGTCGACAACGCATTTAGATGCGCGGCACAGGAAAATACGCAGCGTTGTATAATGCGCGTCTAGGAAAACGTAGCTTAAGGGGCATATTGACTTCATAAACAACGCATATATATTAAATGTATGTAATTTCAATGTAGAAGGCTTGAGCAGGTTCAAATCTGAATGCCTCGGAAAAATATGTTGGAACATGAGATCAATGCTCATGAAATCTGTTGGGACAAAGGATTTTAGGGGAGAGCAACCTATGTTTTACAGAGCATCAATTAAGTTTCATTATTTCACAACAGCTGTGGTGACGATATCTTTACACTGGGGTTGGTAGGCCTGACCCTGCCTTGTAAACACGGTATGTGTATCACTCCCGGATATAATTTAATTTTCAAATAGTCTCACTTACATTTTTAACGTAATTTTTAACTAATAACAACTTGCCCTAAATGTATGCTTGCCTAAGTTAACACGGACATAGATTTACGAGCGCACGTAAGTAATTGTCAGCCTTCATAAACCAACAATCACGCTAACAAGGTTAGACTCGTTCAGGGCAGATTAAATCCACGTTTGTTGAATCGGTATCAGACGCACTTCTTCATCTGCTAGACACCCGCGCAATCACCAGCATCAGTGGCTACATCGGTAGCGTCTCCGCTACAAGTCGCCGGGTTCAGTAGTTCGATCCTGACCTCTGTTCCTTATATTTTGTTGTCAAAACGCTAGACAATATATTTTACTATTGGGAGTGTTGTATATATTGTAAAATATTTTTTAACTGTATATATTGCAAAATATTTTTTAACTGTATGATTATTTATTGTTTTTAATATTTTATTGACTATTGTAATTTATTAACCAGTATTTTAAAAATGACGTTTAAATTGCTGAACAGTGCCGTGTAAACAATACTTAACAGTGAATAATTTTAAATTCAGACAAACCTAGGACATTGACTGACGGAACAATATCTTGGCGATGTACTAACAAGGACTGCAGTAGTTGGGTCAAAACCGACAACAAAAAAAGTAAATAATAAGCGAAAAAACAGGAAACACAGACACAAAGGTCAGTGCGGCAATTCGATATTGACTTCCAGTACGCCGCAGCCTTCACTCGCCACACCACCGGCTCCGCGGCCTCTACACCCATCTGCTGCGCTGCGCCGCGGTTGCCCTAACTGATACGTCGCTCACCGCCTCGACGCAGCCACCGCTTCACCTGCTGTCACCGCCGCCACACCTACTCATTCAGCTCCCGCTACACCTGCCGCCGCATCATCTTTGTTGGAGTCATCTGCCCAGCATTCCGACTTAATTAATGAAAATGTGGCCTTGAAGAAAAAAATTGATGAGCTCAACACAAAACTGCAAACAGTACTAAACCATTCCCATAGAATCGGATCAACGTTTGCTCGAATACACGACCGAAATTTTTACCACCAAACCACCCATCTTTAGCCAATAGTCAAAAAAGTTCAGTGCATTCCCACTAACATACTCAGACAGAAACGCATTTTCCCGATAAACTTCCACAAAGCCAGAATTGCACAAACTGCCATATATACAAAGAAGAAATCTTAAAATTAATTGAAACTATTAGAACTCTTGAAATTGATGTAGAATCGCTGAAGCAGAAACATACATTACCGGTACCTTCTCACTCGTTAACCCTGAAAATAGATACGAGGCTTGGAGACCCTGAACGACCAGGACACCACAGGGTTTACTACAGTAACATCAAAAAAGAAAAACAAAGGCACAAAAATACAGCATGAAAACCCTAAATTCTCTAAAAAACAATATCTGTACGATAAAAACAAAAGAAAAACCGCGCACACAAAGACATCGGTTCCCTTCCGCAACGTGACTGTGATTGGGGACAGCCACGTTCGTAACCTATCAGCTATTTTGAGGAGGAGGACCTCTGCTTCAAACATCGTTGGAGTCTGCAAGCCAGGCGCGGGGCTTCTCCAAATCAAAACCACTACCCCACCACCAGAAGACCACTGCTTCGTCCTAATTGCCGGGACGAATGACTTGGCTACCGGGAGACAAGACATAATATACCAACAAATGGAGGAAATCATTACAGCAATATTCCAGCAACTCGAAGGTACTGGTGTCACCGCTGCTACCCAGACATGACCTGCCTCGTGACAGTCCCGTCCACAAGAAGGTAGCGCTCGGCCAACAACTACATGAGCGAACTATGCGAGCGCTACAAGGGTGCTGCTTTTCCTGGACATTAGTGACCTGAGTCGTCATCACTTCACGGCTCACGGCCTTCACCTTACCACTGCAGGAAAGGCTATATGGCTGACCTCATTGTGAAGGGGTTGAACAGCCCGCCCAGAACCTTCAACAGAACGCCGGCAGGAATCAGCCCGAGACCGCCACTGCCGCCGCCGACGCCACCGCCACCGCCAACTAGCGCCCAAAGCCACAACACCTACGCGGAGGCTGTAACTCAAAGACCTGCGGGAGCGTCCACCCTTCCAATAACAAAAACTGTCTATGGTGTAAATAAAAATAATGCTGTTTTTTTAGGGGACCGGGGACACCAGCGCCGGACTAAATTGACAAACGAAATAAATCAACAACAGAAGCGCTCAAAATTTCAAAATCACGATTCAATACGACTGCTTCATCAAAAACGCGCAATTAGCGGACAAACAAATTGGATGAAATTCAGCTCATGTGCGAGGACTTACAGACTGACGTACTTGTAGTTACTGAAAATGGTTTCATACCACAAAAACATTGACCGTTGTCAAATCTCAAAATTTCAAGCTGGCAAATTCGCTACTGTCAACAACTCTCCAAAGGAGGAGGAGTCGCAATTTTTGCGGAAAACGGATATTTCACTTTTGACACTGTTTGCATCAAAGAAACGATTGAAAAAGATTTTGAAGCAGTCGGAATCAAACTTCACACGACAAAATCCAAATTGGCTGTCATCGGAATTTATAGGTCACCCAGTGGAAATGTAGAGAACTTTTTTTCCAAATTTCGAGGCCATGCTGACTGACCTAACAAATCGCAAACAGGAATTTGTCATTATGGGTGACTTTCAATATTGACGCCTTGGACAGATGCCACCCATCCACAAAACGTTTGTCTGATTTGTTGAGGTCTTTTGGCCTCATGCTGTCAGTCACAACACCCACTCGCGTTGACAGCAACATCACAGTCAGCAATTGACAATGTGATCACCAACTTACCAAGTGTCGCAGTTGAGGTGGTTAACACAGCAATATCATACCACTATGGCCAAGAGGCTAAAATCAGTGGAGAAAAAATTTTAAGGGAGCCCAAAATCTCAAAAACAATAAGAGACACTAGGCCACAAAAATATCGCTCTCCTCAACGCATCTCTTTCCAAAGAAAAGTGGGAATTCTTGAATTGGTCTCAACCTCTAGAACAGAAATTTAAAGTTTTCACGGAATGTTTTAACTATCATTTAAATGTGTGCTGTCCTCAAAAATCATTTAATGTTGTCCCAAAAAGGACTAACAATAAATGGATCACTAAAGGAATTTTGGTTTCGAGAGAGAAATTAAAATTTTTCTCCGCAATTCAGAAAACCACTTCAAATGAAGATTTTAAATTTTTTTTCCGAAATTACAAAAGAATTTACAGAAAGGTGATCCAAGCCGCGAAAGCATATGATGTCTCAAAATCAATCACCTCGTCAAAAAATATTTCTAAAACAGTTTGGGGCATCATAAACAATAAAAACAAAACACAGAAAACAATCAAAATTAAAATTGGGGATAGGCTTGTGGAGGATGCGACTGAGGTTGCGAACGAGTTTAACAGATTTTTCGCATCTGTTGCTTGTGAGCAAAAATCCTTGTCCACCACCTCCTCAAGTAAACCCCACGAGTATACAGGGACCAGTTTCCTCATTGGCACTGGCTCCTGTAGTTGAGGAAGAGATCATGAAAATCATTCAGCAGCTCCCACCCAAAAAAACAAACGACATTAATTTGATGTCGGCGTGGCTTATAAAGAAATGCTCCAAGCATATTGCCAAGCCACTAGTCCAATTAATAAATCAGTCATTCGAAGAAGGAGTTTTTCCCTCGCTCCTAAAAATTGCAAAGGTGAGCCCAATCTTCAAAAAAAAAGGACGACCATGCTCTGCAAATAATTATCGGCATGTCTCTATTTTGCCTGTTCTGAGCAAAAATTTTTGAAAAAATCTTTTTACAAAGAATGCTTCAGTTTTTGAATAATCACAACCTTCTTTCTGAACACCAATTCGGTTTCAGAAGGGGCAAGTCGACAATTGATGCAATTGTGAGTCTTGTTTGAAATGGTAGTAGAGGGATTAGAAAGTCGAAATCTCACTTTAAGGTGTATTTCTCGACTTAACTAAAGCATTCGACTGTGTCGACCACGTGAAGCTGCTTGACAAACTTGAATCCCATGGCATCAGAGGCGTGCCTCTTCAGTGGCTTAGCTCATTTCTAAGCCGCAGAAAACAGCTTGTTCAAATCTCAAACAAATTTTCCGAGCCGTTGCAGCTGAGATATGGAGTCCCTCAAGGATCAATTCTCAGTCCAATTCTTTTTCTCATTCTATGTCAATGACATAGACTCATCACTACTGCACGGGAAACTTGTGCAGTATGCTGATGACACAACACTTTGTTTTACCAGCAAATCCAAAATGATTCTGGAACAACAAAGCTTTCTCGACGTCAAACAGTTGTGTCCAGCACTTCAATAGCCTCAACCTCAAAGCAAATTCTTCAAAGTCAAACGTCCTGACTTTCGCACTGCGATCAGGAAATCTCAATGACGGTGCAGCCGTATTATTGGAAGACACAGTGCTGGATGAAGTCGAATGTTCAAAGTTTCTGGGAATATTCCTTGATCGAAGATTGACTTGGAATGCTCACATTGACCACGTTTGTTCCAGACTGTCCTCAGGCATTTATGTCTTGAGATCTTTAGCCAAGTACTGCCCTACTCAGGTACTATGATGACGGCGTATTATGGCTTGATCTACCCCACCCTCACTTACGGTCTGGTGTTATGGGGAGCCTGCGCAAACAAACCATTTCTTCCGAGCATTCAAAATTCAGAAGCAAGCGATTCGGTCATAATCGCAAAAATGAAATTCCGAGAATCGTGCAAAGAAGCCTTCAAACGTTTGCAACTGTTGACTATGCCTTGTCTCTACATTCTTGAGACAAGCTCATTTTGTTTGTCCAAATGTGCATTAACCGGGGCCGTGACATACACGAGTATGAGACAAGAGGCAGAGATGCCTACCGAACTGGACAGACACAGGACGGGGTTTTACGAACACTTGCCCTCAAGGCAGGTATTCGGTTCATCAACAAGTTGCCAGATTCAGTTAAGAAAATGCCCCAACGCCTAAGGTGTTAAAAACTCGTTTTAAGACGCTTTTTAGCTGTCGCAAGCATTTTACAGTGCTGACGAGTTTATGGCATTCGACTGGGTGACCGCACAATTAGCCAAACTGACTACGGGCGCTGGAAATGGGAATATTGGCTGGATGAATGTGGAGTTGGCTGAATATTTGTACGTTTGAATGTGGTTTGAGGCGATGTGAAAGTTTTAAATTTTAGATATTAATTTTAGAATATCTTGACTATTGCCTATACATGTGATTATGTCCTGGCAATAAAAATTGATTTGATTTGATTTTGGTCATTAGAATTTCCCAAATAACTCTAGTAATTGTTTATAAGCCTCCAAACGTGCAATGGCCACTGTGCTGCCATCATTTTTCCAACTTACCATCTATGCTGGGGCGATTCATTAACAGTCATCACAGCAAATGGTGTTACGCTTCCGACGATAACAGTGTCACATATTTTGCCAATTAGGTTTAACGATATCAATTTGTATTTTGAGTAACAAACTATATCTCTTGTCCTTGATTCTAAAGACGGTAGTACTTTCTACTCAGCTAGGTGGAAAATAGGTGAATCCTCAGACTTGTGTTTTGTTCACGTGACCGATCTTTTAATCAATAATTGTGGGTAGTAAAGTTCACGGTATTCTTTCACACTCAGACCACTGACCTATAATGATTGGTCCAATCATATCCACGGCCAAGATATAATTTCTTCAAGGCGTACTGGAAGTCTTTTCGGCAAGCTTCGAGCTTAACAACATGTTCATTCCTCTTACTGCAAGGAATTATAATTGTTTCACGAAGTTAATACTGCCAACAGATAAAGGTGTTATTCTAAGGAGATTTCGAAAAGAATATATTTCAGGGTGCATTCGGGAGTGTGAATATCTTTATGGTGTGTTATACAGAAAAGCCTGAAACTGTTGACCTAATACTCTACAACCTTGATAAAGCGAGGAGATATAAACGTAAAAATAGCCGTTATAAAGACTCAATTTTACTCACAGTAGCAGGAAATCTTAGGAAACTTTTACACCGGGAGATTTCCAGAAAATTTACTTAGAAGTAGCTGGAGGTGGCTACCATACCTTTGTCAGCCGGATGGACAGCTGGAATGAACGGTATCTTTCCACAATTTTCGAAGTTCCAAAGAAACAACTTGGCTCTTGACTGTCTATAATGACATCTTAACAAGCTATATACTATATAAATAACTTAAATGATCAAAGATAATATAAATCTTGAAGCCAGGTAAAAAATCAGACCAGCCTGAAAACTGCCGCCCAATAACTTGTTTAAGTTTGTATTATTAACTACTTGAGAAGCTGATTCCGGACTTTCTACAATTCTCGATTACAGAATTTCTGCTGACCAAAGTGGGTGTTGACCATGGTTCAGCCCGTCTTTTATTAAGATGTGATATAAGAGAGAATCCAAGATATCTGTCGCCTTCCTGGATCTTAAAGCGTCTTATGGCCCTATCTGAAAGAAGGACCTTCTTTGTATTCTTTTTTTAATCTTGTCCCGTGTCCTATGCTTATGCGGCTTTCCAACTCTATGTTGAGTGGCAGAAAGATCAAGGTCTTCCTTGGGCAAAAGAAGAGCTTTAGCACAACTCTCAAGGGTCGACTTCCTCGAGAGATCAGTTATTGTTCCCCTGATTTTTAATGTATACACCTCTGATCTTTCCTTGACACAGTCCTAGGAAGTTCGTACATGCAGATGATATTGCTCTAGCGACTCATCACAATGATTTGGGCCAAACTGAGGCCACCGTAACTCAAGATCTTTTCACCATCCAAGAATATTAAGAAATGGAAAATAAATCATAATCCTTTACGATTACAGATAAAGATTCCTTTCATATACGCAATAACAAGTTGGTAAAATACAAACTAATTCTCGTCTGTTGTTTAATGTTCAAATCTTACTGACGATGAGGACTATCCTAATATACCCAGGGATATATCAACACTTGATCACTCAGTGACGTTCTAAAGGACCGACCTAGTGACGTGAATACCAGAGAATAAAGTTTATAACCCAGGGCCAACATAACACAGCATCATGTAAGCTGGATCACCTTGGAGAGCCAGCAAACAAGTTCTGCGTAACCTCAATCTACTGATTCTGGTCTACTCCGCAACTGAATTACTGTTACTGCCTGCTGTGACTGAACTTCGCGTACTAGAAGAGATGACGTACAACTTAACAGGGTTATAAAGACAGTAAGCGGCACTCTGACTTCCAATCTCTTCTCTGGGTACTTAGTAGTAACATCGCACCCAAGCTATACGCCGCAATGAGATTTAGGTAATAGAGTATGACAAGGTTTTGTCAAAACCAGAATTACCCATCTACAGGACCAACCACACGACAGGAGGTCCATTGGCATGATTTGGCCTGTGTGGGACTAGCCCATCTTTCATTCGGTAGATTTGTAACAAGCAATTTTCGTAAAGCTTTTCGCGTGTGATGAAACACTTCTGGTTTGTGTAAATATAATTTCAAACGCAAATGTTGAGTTTGACTTCTTTCCAAGATCAAAACAATATGTCAAAACGT
>NW_025785837.1:0-18882 GCF_021130785.1 Homalodisca vitripennis | reverse complement strand
TAAAAATATTTTTTTTAAACGATTTGACCTCTAAAACTATCAACCTTCTGGAAACCTGCATGAACTAATGCGAAACAAAAAACCATAAAGAATTGCCTAGATAATTACGCTGTCATGTTTCTATGTAAATTGTGTTAAGTATGCTACACGTATCTGTCAGAGATATGCAAAGCGGTTATACAATGTAGTACTACGTTATATAATGTATTGTAAACTATTCGACGTTTTTCTGAAATATTGATAGAGCTATATCAAGACATGTACTATAACAAACCAGACCCGTACTCAGACCGATGTTTTTCGGACAATTTTACCGGAACCCGGCCTCAGGGGGATGAGCCAGCCTCGCTACCTTGTGCGGTGGCAGGGGGCGAGAAATTACGGGGCCCATGCCGAATATCTTTTCCGGGGCCCGCCAAGCTGCGAACGTATCAAAATGTAACAAACTGTAACATATAATATGACTTTCGACAAGTATTTTAAAAAATAAAAGCTAAATTATAATTCTAACAATAATAATGAAGTTTAATATTCATGTTGCTTATGTTTTTACGAGTTATGAACTCATTTTTGTATGTTAACGTACACGAGGATCTCTTTAATATGTGCATATAAACCATAACATTCGTTATAAAGTGGTTAAAATTGAATTCTGGTTTGAAAATTATTGTTTTAAGTAAAATTCTTAGCGGTTAAGATTTTCTTAATAGAAAAAGTAGAAGGTTTTTTTACCACACCTCTTGAAATGACAATTATTTGAAGTAGTCAGTTTAGGATATTTTTATGTAATCAGGCTTAAATAAAAATGACTCAAAGCAAAAATATGAAATTTTTACTGTATTTAGGCCTTATAATTTATATCTTAGAGAGTGACATGTTTTTTATTAATTTGTGACTTAAGTACATTTTATTTGTAACATAAATAAAAATGTTTGAATGGCGTGATTTTAACATGTTAAAATGGCGACATATTTTCTAAATAAACACATGTGATAAGTTATAATAAATAAAAACCTGAAGCTATAAGTCACGTACATTACGTACAAATTTCGTATTCAGTTTAATTGAAATTAGTCTGAATACAAAATAGCCTAAATTATCTTCTTTATTTGCTTGTAAATTCATGTGGAGCGTTAAAACATCTTTTATCTATTCAGTGAGGTTAAAGGGCTAAATTTTGACATACAACTGTTTTACCAAACCAAACATTGATTGAAACCACTTAAACCACAGATGTAACAAACAATGAATTATGCTGATTCATCATAACAGCGTCTTCTCCAGTGCCTGCTTGCTTTTGAGGCCCAGCAACCAGCATCGTGTAGATCGTACTTCTACGTTTATTTAAATATAGTTTTTAAACAGCCTTATTTACATTACATTTTGCCCTTAAGGATTGTATTCCTCTTGAACTGATTTCACAACTGGTCGTTATAGCTACATATTTATTGAGACCTGGTATGAACAGTAACTTACGGTATCAGTTACCTTTGTGAACTCCTTGGCAAATTACGATTTGGTTTCAAGTAAAGGCCTTCTAGTGAAGCTTTACGACTTGTCCCTTTCTTTACCGATTGTAAGCCCTACTCGTATAATGAGTAACCGATTGGTCAAGGTTTACTTAGGATGTAGGGAGAGTGGTTTTATAGATTTTTGTGATGGCCTCTCACAGGGTTCGGTCCTTGCTCCTATTCTTTTAATGTTCATACCGCTGACATTTCTGAAACTGTCTGGAAAGTTTTTTCCGCATCTATGTTATTGTTATTTCATCACAACACAGAGATATCCAAGTGGCAGAAACTAGACTCACATTGTCCTCCTCCGTAGACTAATGGTTATAGTCTCGGGCTCTCCAACCGAGAGATCACGGGTTTCAAATCCCGGGGAGGTCCAATCAGGCATAGACACGATTGATAGTGTACTTTGTAAATAAAAAATACCAGTGTAATAAAATATCAGTGTACATCGAAGCCATATAGCTTAAAGCTGAGGCTTAAAAAAAAAAAGAATTAAAAAAACAGACTCACATAAGCAACACTTGCTGACCTTGTTCTTGATTGTTATTTTTTCAACCTCTAAGCTACAATTCCTCAAGCTGCAACAATTACAGACAGTCTCCTTACATCTCAGTAATAAGAATGCTAACTATAAACTAAACCTGGTGTAATGATATACAGCCTACGATCACTTGATAATAGACAATTTCCCTTCTTGGTCAGAGTATAGAGAAGTGAGGCATGTCCTGGTTGGCTGGAAAGGCGTCATTAGGCTTAAAGTTGAAGTCAGAGTCACTACAGTCAGACCAATACGAAGGTTGCTAGGAACTCTGACTGTACTGAGCCAAATGCCAAGCTTCGACAAACAAAAAGAGGCGCAAGTTAATTAAAGCCTTTCTGTACAAAAATGATTTGTAGATATGAGTGTTAAAATGATGAGTTACAGGCTCTGTCTCTCTCATGTTCCATTCTGTGCTACCGCAACCGGGAAACAAAATGGTCCGTTTTTACAATGCCCATTTGACCTGATACAATATTTATCATAAAAAAATACTCAATATTTTTGTTGTTTTTTTTCAAGAATATAACAAAAAGTTGTGCAAGATCTTTTGGCTTATCGACCATACAATTGACGTATTCAGGTGTAATTAATGCATAATACTTATCTTTTAAAAACTTCTGACACTGTACCGCCTGTCTCATGAGAGCATCTAGACTGTAAAGTAGGCTACACCACCTCTGAAACAACGTAACCTCTGGATGTCCGCGGTATATACTGGTTATTAACATCATACGAGTTGGCATTCAAATCTTCCCGCATAAATCGGGAATATATAATTAATCTATATATATATAAAAATGAAACTGTTCGTGTGTAACAGCATCACTCACAAACGGCTGGACGGATTCGCCTAATTTTTTTTTTTAATTTGTTCGTCTTGATCTGTAGAAGGTTATAGGATACTTTTTATCCCTTTCCCGATTCAGGATTCCGCCCCACTGGTTACAGAAATACCGTAGAAAATGCATTGCAGCAAACATATGTTATTAAGTGAAAGAGTCTTTTCAAATTTTTAATCAGCTGTTCTTTGTAAACATATATAATGCGACAAAAAATTGTTGTTATTTTTTGACAGTAACTAAGTAAACATAAATATTTTTGACGTTTCTATGTTAACAAACATTTTTTGACATTTACAACGTGTCACAAATGTCAAATTTTTGATAAACGTGATTTGATATCTTTTTTACAATTTCCAAGAACAGTGTTATTTTCCATCAGTAAAAGGTTTAAAAAAATAGGCAAGTATTTTTGTTTTCTCATGTAAATATTCTTTGAAGAATGTTTTTTCTCAACATTTTTTTTAAAGAATTCCTTTGAGCAGTTTTTTGACGAATTTTATTGGAAAATAACATAATGCCGCCAAGAAAAAAAAGTGCTTTAAGCCGTCACAGCGCACGTGCGATAGCAACAAAACGAATTCGTAATAATCAAAGCAACGACCAGCGCGCAAAGGTAAACGAATTGAATCGAATACGAACATCAGCATCAAGAATGATGCTGTCGCAAGAAGAAAGAGAAACATCAAATTTGAATGATAGATTGAGAATGCAAAGTAATCGAGCGGTTGCAAACAGATCAGGCGATGCACGACTTCAACATGACATGTATAAACAAGCTTTTAATTACGATCCTTCAGCAGACTACAATCAACACCCAAAAATGAATATCGGTCACATGAATGTAACTTGCCCACATTGCCATGCACGGAAATTTCCAAACGAGGCACTAGGAATGTGTTGCAGCAACGGGAAGGTGTATCTGCTACCACTTCAAGAACCTCCTGAGCCACTTTTGTCTTTAACATCCGGAACAACTCCCGACTCTAAACGTTTTCTACAGGATATACGAAAGTACAACTCTTGCTTTCAGATGACATCTTTTGGGGCAACCAAAGTAGTGACACATGCGGGATACATGCCTACGTTTAAAAATTCAAGGACAGGTTTATCATCAAGCCGGGTCATTATTACCTGAACCCAATCAAGATCCACGATTTTTACAAATATATTTTACCGGAAATAACGACATTCAAATTGATCAATGGTGTGGAAATATTCCAGGAGTCGACCGCCAAAATCGTAGATTCATTTACAAACAGATGCTACAAGGAAAAAAACAATTTGGTTAGAATGTTCAAAAATGCTTTACAACGAATGCCAAGCGATGAATATAAAAATTGTTATCAGAGCAGGACAAAACACCAACAGGGAGAGGCACGAAAGACGTTTTTTAATTGGCCCCCAACATCTGATGAAGTTGCAGTTATAAATTGTCGGCAATGAATTTGATAAAACGGGATATTGTTCTACAAAATAACGGGGAGTAATTTGTTGCAGCGCATTTCAGAAACTACACCGGTTTCTTATGATTGCTCTACAATACCCGTTTACGTTTTTGGGAAGGCGAAGATGGATACAATTTCAACAATTTTATCAGATCCGAATCGATGCAGTGGACACATGCCGCTTACAAATAAAAAGGTTTCATGCATATGAATTACTACGCTTATCGTATAAATGGTGAGAGGAGAGGGGCATAAATCATCTGTTTTACGTTGCGGACGACTGTGTTTCAAACAATTTCTTGGTGGACATGTATGCAAAAATTGAAAGTGGAACGTTTATCATTTCTGCGGATGGAATCAGGTGAAAAGACTAGCGTTGCAGAAGAAATATATTCACCTTAGGAGGACGCAATATCGAGAGATGCAAATGCAGAAGATATTGGAAAAATCGTCATTTTTACCTTCGTCATTTACCAGGCAGTCCTAGACATTATGCATGAATATACACAAAGATGCTATGACGTATGTCAGAAGTTACGGTACCCCCCGGATTTATTTATAAACTTTCACCGTGCAATCCAAAAATGTGGTTGAAATTGAGTCCCTTCTGCCTTCCTGGACAGACTGCGGGGAGACAGACATGATCTGGACAGCAAGGAGTTTTTAAACAAAAAAACTAACAAAAAACTGATGGATGCAATAGTCAAATTGAGAATATACGGGGAAGGTTAGATTGCTTTCATGTACTACTATTGAATGGCAAAAAAAGAGAGGTTTACCACATGCACCACATTCTCATTTTGGTTGGAAAGAAAAAATTCATCCGGACCACATAGACAAGATTATATCAGCACCGAAAAAATACCAGACAAAGAAGAAAGATCCTCTTTTATTTAACACTTAATCACTTCAAGGCATGATTCACGGCCCTTGCGCGAAATATTAAATCCTACATCCTCCTGAACATGAAAGATCGACAGCAGTGCACGGAAAAGATATCCACGCTCTTTTTTGCCTTCGAAAACTCCATAACTGGACAAGATGGCTATCCACAGTATAAAAGAAGGTAAAAACCTGAAGACGGAGGAGACAGTGTAGCAGTAGGCAAGATCAAACAAAGTAGAATGTGCAAATTTGACAAACCGTTGGGTGGTACCATTACACTCCCTTTGCTTTCAAAAACTCTTCCAGGCACCATATAAACATAGAATACTGCAAAACTACTGTACAGAATCGATCAAATTTACCATATGCAAATATATAAACAAAAGGCAAGCAGAATATGTGCCAAATGTTTGTGAGTCAAGTAACGGAACAAATAAATGAAATAAGTTTATATCAGATGGGACGATACATTTTCAAGTAATGAGGCAGTGAAGTTTGGAGAATTCTGAGTTTTCCAATACACGATCGCCATTACCCACAGTTGTCCACCCTCGCCAGAGTGCATCTGGTATAGATAAAAACGGCCAAAATTTGAATTACGTTAGGGGTTACACCCCAGAATGCAGGCTCAGATTGGCAGACGATCCGCCACATACTACTTTGACTGCCTGTCTTTCAAAATTATGCACCGAAAGGATTTGGTGGCTCCACGTTCGCAAAGGACACTGTTATATAGGGGGTTTGTAAGTTCCATGGGAATACTATACGTGTCGAACATATCGAAAAAACAAATTTTATCAAAGGGGAAACAAGGTGTTATTGGGGAAGTACTCTGGAACAACGATAAGAAGAAGTGATGCTCTTATGGGTGGCGAGTGGAAGTGTATTGTTCTCATCAAGTACCAGTTACCTAACAACGCCAGCCCAGATTTAAAATAGGTCTTTTTACTTGCGAAAATTGCTTTTTGCATGTTGTAAAAAGGGTCCCCAGACATCCTTTTCGCCAAACATATACGCCCCCCCACCTGTTGAAGGTGAGGTTTGTTCCACATATTCGACAAGCGTGCCAGAAATTGGGACTTCTAGAATGATGATTCAACATTGGGGATACGGCAATTGTCCGAAGCAGCTTGCAATATCTATGCCCTGCTTCAGATGCGGTCTTCTCATTCTCAATTATTTTAACAAATCCTGTGCTCCATCCCGACTCCAATGGCTTTGTGGTGAGAAAGAAACATCGCGATTCTCTTAGCGAAGATTATTTATCTGCAAACTTGCGTAGAACTGCGAACAACTTACGATATTGCAAATGTCAAGATAGATATTTCTTCTGACAACAAAGCGTTAATAAATATCGAAGATAACCATTGTCTCGTCCATCGTCAACAAACCTCTTCAGGATGGAATTAGCACTCCTTTCACCACCAAGAGGACGACACATTGACATAGTGGATACCTGATGTTGTACGCCGAGACCAACTACAATCGAGATAGAACTACATAGATTTGTAGAGACTAACGTACTCCTCTTTTTGGCTAGGACAGCCAAAAGAACAGTCATATAACATAATTATGGATCGAATTTCAACTCAAAAGGGAGGGTATATTCTTTCTCGATGCTCCAGGGGGGGGAGAAAACAGGAAAAAACGTTCCTCTCATTAACCTACATACTTTGCACAAGTGCCGAAAAGAATGGCGATATCCGCACCTTGCTGTTGCGTCCTCTGGAATAGCCGGCAAACTCTTTTTGGCAGGAGGCAAGAACTTGCGCAATTCAGGCCGCTTAAAATTACCGTTGGATTTTTGGTGCAACTGATGACGCCAATTTGCAACATCAAGAAAATTCTGGACAAGCCACTGTTTCTAAAAACATGCAAGGTTATCATTTGGGATCGAATGCACGGATGGCAAACAAAAAAGCTCGTTGATGGCCTTTTGGATAGGGAACTCTGCAAGGATCTTGAGGGGTCAAGAAGCAACAATGGTAGGAGCACTCCTTGGCTTACTAGCTGGAGACTTTCGTTCAAACCTCCTTTCCTGTTTATTCCAAGAGGGAACTCCAGGCAGATGAAACTTAATTGACGTGTCTCAAAGTTATCATTATTTATGGCAGGCGAGTTCAGATATTGACGCTCCACAAACAAACATTGCGTGGTGTTCGGCCTGCAAAAGTGAAGTGATGCTGGCACCTCACAAGAATTTTCGGAACGGGCTTTTGCAAAATTGGAAATGGAAACCTTCATGAATTCGCCAGGCAATTACCTCCATTAACATTTCACAGAGGTCTTTCCTGCAATTTGGCTCTGAATCAATTCAATGAATGTTGTTAAACAGTGTTTTTCAAAGACATTGCCAACTAATTACCAAAAAAATCACGGATTGGCTTAGAGGGAAAGAGCGATTCTATGGAGCACCACGAAACGAATACAAGTTAACACTAATCTAAACATATCTATCTCAAGACACAAGCTACCGGGAGCTGTGGACGACGTAACATAGTTCCATCGACACCGTCATTGAATCCAGAAACAAGCTGTACACTACCCTGTGGAGTTTTTAAACCTCACACTGTGAACCATCAGGAATGCCGTCACCATCAATTACTCTTGAAAGTAGGATTCACCGATAATTGATGTTGAGGGAAAGAAACTTACGACTCCCACCAAAATTGTGCAAACGGTACTCGACTTAACCCGTCAAACAAAATTAACATACCCACAATTTCATTGAAGCAAAACCGATTTTGTCGGGGGAAACATCTGCCGTGGGGAAGATGTCTCCTCATCCCTCGCCATCCCCTTAAATTCCATCCGGACTTGCCATTTGACATTTAAGGAGACTTCAGTTCCTCGTTCGACTCTTGTCGTTCGCAATGACGATTAATAAGGGCACAATGGGAACAATCACTTAAACGTCGCAGGGAATCCATCTGGAACCCTCATGTTTCTCGCACGGTCCAATTATACGTCGCTTGCTCAAGAGTACGGAAAACCCGAAGAACCTTTTTATTACATTTATGCTCCAAATTAATACAACTAATAACGTTGTTTACCAAAACGCAATTTAAATTAAACAAAAAAAACTTTTATTAATAGATTTTTATGGATATGCTACGATGTATTAGTAGAGCAATAAATTAATTGGAAAAAAAAACGTATAATAAAAATTAGTATTTCTTTTCGATGCTTGATTGATGTAGCCCTCTCTACATGCACACGCGAGCGGAGCCGCGGGGTTTAGGTCTAGTTTCTCTATAATTTTTAGTTAAAATATTGCCATTTGTTCTTCTCCGATAGTTCCACGCGTACAATAAAATAAGACAAAAAACGCGTAAAATAAACCAATTTGAAAAAAAAAAAAAAAAAAACACAACTTCATCTACTGACGACTCCGTCTCTACTGAATACTGATCACTGTTACTCGCTAGAGCCCACACCACAGCCCTAGCAAACCTGCAATAGGACATCAATTCCTCACATCGTCTTATACGTTCCAGAGGCCTATTTAATATTTGTAGATCAACCTTAAATAGTAACATGACAGTGTAGAGAATCCCTACTTGATGTTCACATCATTCATTTCTGGAACAAATATTTGGACCGTGTTCAAAACGTTCACTGTTGTTTTTAGCACAAACTCTGCCCTGCATTGACACTGGTGAACTTGTGTGTACACTAACATTCTATCAACGCATTTAAACCTTCCCGACTTCCACAGTTAACCCCAGAGAATGCGGAGTGAAAGTGGAGCAAGTGTTAGCTTATTTGCAAGGAATGAATACTACTCGGCGACATTTCTTTGTTCATTACATTCGTCTCAACATTACACATGTTGGCTACGTGTTGCGCTTGTTTGCAACACTATTAGCGATTTCTCGTGCGGTTGCATATTTCAACGATGCCCCTCGAAGTTTCTACAGACCTTCCTATCAGAATCATCTGCTGCGTTGAGATTGTTACCGGCCAACCATGCAAAATAACGAGCAATTGAAAATAACGGGATTATTCCAGATTTATTTGATTAAAAATTCAGTTTTTGCGACATTTATTCGGATATGTAGTTTTAATGTTCAATTTAAGGGAATAAATTAAATAAATGTGTTATTTAATATAACAAACTTTTCTACAGTAAATAATAGTTGGAGAGATGCAGCTGATAATGATTTGAGAGTAGATAGTAACAGATATTCAATAACAGTTGTTTTATTCAGTATGTAGAGAGAACTAGGTGTCGCACTTTATTGTGAGTTACAAACAACGGTTTCTGTCCCGTATAATCAGCGGTTTAATGCTTACTGGTGAAACCGGATTGATAACTGTTATCTATTGGCTCATCTCGTAGTTAATGTAACCGGATTGTTCAGCCTGCTTCCGCTCACTTTTTTGTCGCAATGAAGTATTTAGACAAAAGTGCAGTTATTGTTGCGTTGCTTTTGTTCCAAAAATGTTTGTTTTATTGATGATTCCATGTAGCCTACAGGCCAAGAGTTCGATTCTCGAGGAGATGACGCATTAATTACTGTGTTACAATGTAAACGCAATTCACTTTAGAAACTCGCTCCTACCTCATCAGCGCTTCTCATTTGTTGAACGAACCTTCGCTTTCGTTCGAAAACTACACATGAGACTTTGAAAATTAAGAAAAAGTTTTATCGTATCCAATAAATACATTATGAAATTTAATAGCTTGTTCTATCGTTGTAATTGTAGAGACACAAATACTTCTTTACGAGCTGTAGAGGCAATGAAATGTGTTAACAACGGTTTGATGGTTTAAAAGATAAATATTTGTCGGTTCAACTTCAGTAATCGTTTCTGACTTTTTTCAGGTAGTGTTTTTAAAGATACCAATGTAAGACAATTATTTTTCAACAAGCCATTGTGCAGTATGTTTTCAATTAGGAAAGTTAAAATTGTCTATGTAGTTATCAAAAAACAATAATAAATCACTTAGTAAATGTTATATGGATTATTCATAAAAAGTAATTAATATTTTTAAGAATGTTTTGAATGTGAGACAGAAAATCAATTTTCAATTTGCAACTCCTTTTGTTTTTGTATTGTTTAATTACCAAATATTAATTGAAAATAAATACAAAAACTCATACATATTAAAAATATATCTGAACAAATTGTTATTAGTTTAGTATACTAAAGAACACTAAAAAAGAATATAACATCATGGCGAACAATATTTTTTAAGAGTTGAAGATGCTTTACTTCCATTGTACACAAAATTATTGCCTCGCCCCTATACTGTTAATAAAAAAACTCATACACGAATAATAATTAGTGGTTTCTTAAACAAATAAAGCACACTATACACACACACACACCAACACACACACACACACACCACACACACACACACACACACACCACACACACACACACACACACATACACACACACACACACACACACTGTATATATATATATATATATATAATATATATATATATATATATATATATATATATAAATATACCCTGTATAGATTCAGAAACTATTTGATCGATCGTTATGAAAATTATGCCCATTGATGTAAATCACCACCAGGTAGCGGTGCAAAATTGTAAACTGCAATTACGAGACGGGTTACGTATATTAAATAGCCAAACACATGTTTTGATGTATATTTGTCTTTAAAGTAAATTTCTAGTTGTTTAAAGCTTGGGTGTTAGCCACTTTATAATAAATTACATGTACGTTGTACAATGGCTATAAACATACACTTTAGACAGATTTTATTGATCGTGGCAACAAGGTAAATTCTACATCTGCGTTGGAAATATAATTTACGTGAACCAGAGGTGCTCATACATGGGCAAAGCGTACGAAAAGCGTGCGAAGCCGCGGTGAAAGGAAATAGCTAGTATAAAATAAATGGAAGAAGTTGCATTTCCTAGTTTTCGTTTCAAGTCTTCTAGACCCTAACCTAAGTTGTGTTCTTGAATTCTGTATACAGTACAAATACTCTTATTTACGAAATAAATGGAGATAAAATCAAATCGAGGAATTGTTATGAGTATACGTTTTGATGCTCTGAAAAACAAACCCCTATTTTGGCAATGAACAGAGAATCCGCTTGCTATCTTTTTCAGTAAATAGATGTTAAGCTCTGAAAACGTCTTGTTTTGATAGATTTCACGAACTGTTATCCGTTATTGTTGATAGTTGTAAGTTTAATGTAAGTACCAAAAAATAGGTTAAGTAAATCGATTTCTCGTAATCCTTGGATTACTGCAAAACTGTTTTAAACAAATTTAAATGGAGAAAAAAGCTTTATTAAAATTGCCAAACAGAGACCTTATGACAACAAGTACTTAGACTACTATAAAAAATATTCTGAAAATGTATGAAATGAAATTGACTTGGCAAAAAAATCAATATTTTTCTAAATTAATTGAAAATTGTCAAGGAGACATTTCTCTTCAATGGAGAGTAATAAATAGGATAAGTGGTGGAGAAGTGAAGAGCTGTTTTGATAAGCTGGAAATTAGATAATGGGGGAAGTTATAACGGAAAACCATTAAGTGTAGCAGAAACGATGAACAATTTACCTTTATCGCGGCACAATCGGGTTCTTGCGATAAAGGCCCGGTCTCTACCGTATCATTACCGCAAAGGCCAGTGTCGTTTTTCATTTATCCAACAACTGAAGATGAAGTTATTTCCATTATTAATGGTTTGAAAAATAAAAAATCTTCCGGTTTTGATGGCTTTAATGTTGTTTTAATAAAAACTATAGCAAATGAAAATTTCTTCCGTTTTGACTTACATAATTAATTTAAGTTTTACAAACGGAATTTTTCCATGAAAAATTGAAGTCAAAATATAATCGTGCCAATTTTTTAAAACAGGGGTTATCAGTTAAATTTGATAATATAAGACCAATAAGCCTTTTATCAATATTCTCAAAAATTTTTGAAAAACTCATGAAATTACGCATAAATACAGTTTTTAGATAGATTAAATTTTTTTAGTGATAACCAATATGGATTTAGGGAAAGGAAAATCTACGGAAGACGCTTTGTTAAAATATGCCTCAAATCTGATTTATAAAAAGTTTCAAACAGTAAAAAATAAAACATCTGGTCTTTTTATTGACTTTAAAAAGGCATTTGACCTAGGTCAATCATGAAATACTTTTAGATAAATTACATGCAGTTGGTATAAGAGGAGTAGCACAAGACTGGTTTCGAAGTTTTCTCACAAATCGTAAGCAAAGAGTAAAAGTATGTTGTGCCTCTGAGTTTTCCCCTGACTGTCCCAGCAGG
The DNA here is from genome assembly GCF_021130785.1 of Homalodisca vitripennis. NCBI lineage: Eukaryota > Metazoa > Arthropoda > Insecta > Hemiptera > Cicadellidae > Homalodisca > Homalodisca vitripennis. Next base: position 6,372 of record NW_025785837.1, on the reverse strand, counting down.
GGTCCCTCAGGGTTCCGTTTTGTCTGCTACCCTTTTCATAATTTTTATTAACGATTTGTTAGAGGAGGAGTTTTACGGAAAACCAAGCGTTTTTGCTGACGATTTTGCCATGTTTTATTCTGAAAAGAACTCTCAACAAAATTTGGAACAACATGATGGACGATATACGAGTTTTGAGAAAGTGGTGTGATGAAAACAAAATGGAAATTAATGTAAATAAAACAAAATTTATGAATTTTGATTTTGTTGGTTTTAGTTTTAACGAATTAGTAAAATATCACGAACAAAACTGTACTGGAAATTTTTGTAATTGTTTGACTATTGGAAAAGGTGGATCAATTTAAGTATCTGGGTGTTTTTTTCGATTGAAAAGTTATCTTGGGATAAGCATATATTGTTTTTAACAAAATAAATTAAAATCTTGTATCAGAAAATTTTATTTTTTAAAAAATTGTTGTGACGAAAAGTTATTAAGAATCTTATATTATGCCTTAATTTCAATCCAGGTTGCAATACGCTAGTTCAAATGTTGGGGCGGCGGGGACTTTTAAATACCCACGTAGAAAAAATTGCAGAGTTGTACAAAATCATTTTTATTCGAATCATATTAGGAAAATCTATTAGAGATAAGTTCCTATCCTCTTTATTGTCATTTGAAAAATTCTCCCTATACAACACCTTTTTGTATAATAAGGTACTAAGATTATTTTATAGCAGAAGTTGGTAATACTGGAAACTTTTGAATTAGTTTATAGTGCTAGACGTAATTTTCAGAACATCTTTCGAGTACCTAAAGTCAACAGATCTTCATTTAGGCAATCCTTTAATTATCTTGGTCCAAAGTACTTTAACAAAATTTACAGCTTGAAATAAAAATTATGTAACTCATTTAATAGTTTTGATAAATCTGTTTAAATTGTGGTTGTTGTCGTTAGAGGATACTAATTTCTTAAACAGTATATTGATTTAGTAACTTTTTGTTTGTAATTTTTCTTTTGTATATAGCCTAAACCTATAATAATGTAAAACAAACATTAATAAAAAAACAAATTATTTTTGGTTTGTAAATAGCAAAATGATTACGTTTTATATATAGATTTGTATATATTTATGTACAGGGATATGTTTATGTATGTATATAGAAAAATTTTCCAATATTTAAAAGGAAACTTTTTTGTTCTTGTTTTAATAACTTATATGTTTAAAAGTGTAATTTAATTAGTTAAAGCTACACAGAAGATGGCAGTTAAAGTGATGGACTGGACTCTGTTTATTTATATATTATATTTTTAGTTGCGCTTGCCACATAAACTGGAAATCGTGGCAGTGTAATTCCGAGGTTTTGTAATGTTACTTAAATTGTTTAGTTATTATGGAATAAATCATTATTATCATTATTCTCAATATTAAGAGGTATGGCTATTGAATAACGGGACTGATATTGTAAAAAAAATTTATTTTCATTTTAAACATAATTACTTATTATCACCTTCAATATACACCCTTCTCTATCCCTGCAACGCTCCATGCGTTTTTTCCATTGTTGGAAACAATGCTGAAAGTCATCTTCTGTCAACTGTTTCAGGAGTCTTGCCGCTTTTTCTTGAACAGCTTCTACGGATTCAAATCTCGTACCTTTCAATGCAGATTTCACATTAGGTAAAAGATAAAAGTCGCATGGTGCTAGGTCTGGCGAGTAAGGTGGATGTTCTAACACTGGGATGCTGTACTTGGTCAGGAACCGCTTGACAGATAACGCGGAATGAGCTGGCGCATTGTCTTGGTGCAAAATCCATGATTTGTCCTTCCACATTTCGGGTCGTTTTTTTCTTACTCTTTCACGTAGTTTATTAAGTACCTCAAGATAGTAATGTTGATTAATTGTTTGACCTTCAGGAAACCCAGTGAAGGTACAACAATCCCACGAATGTCGAAAAATAACAATCTTCATTGGCTTCATTGCTTTAAATTCTGACTTGCTCATTCTTGCTTTTTTGGCTCTCGGTGAAGTTGAGGTCTTTCAGTGCATGGATTGGCGCTTCGTTTCCGGATCATAAATAAAAAACCACGATTCATCACATGTTATTATTCTTTCCAATAAATTTGGGTCATTTTCAATGGCATTCAAAGTGTCAGTATAAAAATTTTTACGAGCTGCTTGTTGATCAATCGTAAGCATTTTTTGGTACCATTTTTGCACACACTTTTCGCATGTTCAAATTGTCATGTAAAATTTGCCGTACACATTTCTTTATCAATGCCTTACAGATTCAGCAACTGCACGAATGCTTAATCGTCGGTCAGACCGAATCAAATTAGCAACTTTTTCGACATTGTCTGCCGTTTTTGATGTTGAAGGACGACGACCTGGCCGCGAATCATCTTCCACGTCTTGTCGACCATCTTGAAAACGCTTAAACCATTCAAAAAACACGAGTCCGCGATAAACATTCACTGACATACACTTCTTTTAGTAAATTATAGGTTTCGGTAGCGGTTTTTCCAAGTTTAACGTGATAATTTAATAACAATTCGTTGCTCTATTATTAAGCTAACCATTTTTCCGGCAAAACAAAATAACAACACTTACATAAATGAAGGTTATGACACAACGATGTTGTTTACAGAAACGAGACTAACTGCATTCTGAAGAGGAAGTCTCAAACTACACAGCTGTTGGTCATTGTTGGTTGGCGCATGCGCACCTCGTTCCACTGCAGCGTCAGTCCCGTTATTTAATAGCCATACCTCGTATATCTGAAACATAACTCAGGTATGGTGGGGAAATGATACAAACCAAGCAGAAGGTTATAGGTCGTTGCACCCTGCTTACCTGACTTTGTTACAACAATCAAAAAAGCCCCAACGAATTACTCGGACAAAACATCAACGATAGTTCCGTTACAAGCTACAACATGAACCTATGGAGGTGGTCAATAAAGAATGTCTCGCTGCTTATTGATGGTTCACATTTGACAACAGTCTTGACATGAAGTATATTGTCCAAAAACGATATAATCGGCTCTGTAGACTTCACTCCATGATTTCTACATGAACAATGTACTATTCAAACTGCTTAAATATACATATGTATATGTATATACCAGACCAGAGATATACCAGGACCATGTTTATCAGACCAGAGAACAAAATTGTCATTTTAGATAGATTGCAAAAGTAGCTATACAGCGTGTATCAAAAGCTGTTTGGGGCCAAGTCAACGACCCTGATATATTTGACTTATTAATATAAAATATCCCAAAATTACAAAAAATAAATTGCGATTCAGTTGATACTTCGCCATGTTTGCAGACATACAGGGTAAGTAGACAGATTCTTTAGCGAAATCGGCTGCAAGAGAGCTTTAGAGTAACCTCTTCTATGCTTTTGCAGAGAACAAAACGTGAAATGTCTCGCTTTGGATTTGGCCATATTGACAATGCTCAATACATTACAACATAAAATCAACCAAGAGTTCAGAATGTTGTATACTAATTCAGATAGGGTTATAACGTTCACTGAGAAAACCGCTGGGCATGTGGTTGATTGATAGATGCTTGCGTAAGATAATCGCTGCGAAATCAATGCAAATAGAGCAGGATACAATTACCTATAAATATGCAAACGATTTGTTAAGAAAAACTAGGCATAAGGATAACGGACAATCGTCTATTGGACTTTTTCAAAAAACATAAATAAAAACATTTGATGTACATATTGTGAACTTGTCTGTTCTCCTTTTCTTTATGGGTGTATTATAATTATAAAGCAATGGAGTAATATCCTTGGTTTTTAAATTATAGTGTTCAAGCTTTATGTACAGTGTAAAAAATAAATAAATGATAAAAAACTGAAAGGTGTCTGTGGTTTCTATGAGCAACAAGAAATCCTTTTTCCTTCGTTATGACGAGAAAAAAGCAAGGCTTTGCTCCAAGGAGAGAGAAAAAACTACTTTAATTGGTTGGCGTGAGAAATATAAATTGTATCGATCTTGTAAAACAAAGCAAAATATCTGAACAGCATGAAATATGCAACGCATTAATTTTCAAATGCTCTAACATAACAACAAAACTACTTTAGTCTAAGATTATATTTGATGTTGTTCCAATTTTCAGTTTGACTAAAATTTTTAATACCACATTCTATATTTAGGCTACTCACTGATTCAGTAACTGATTGAACAACAGTGCCTATGAAGCTGAAACGAATTGTTGTAATACTATGACATAGTCACTCTCACGTTCTAGCTAGATCTACTCAAATATGGTTTTAAGAAACTTACAGGCGGTTTACATGTATTATATAAATTGCAATTACTCTTTAAGTCGTTTGCCACAGAGCCTGGTAGTGTATGAAAGTCACCTAAACTTATTTACATCGTTATTTAAAATTGTAGAAAGTTAAAACATTAAAATAATACAACGTTAAAAACAATAAACAACTTGGTCTAACTCCATAAACCACTATATGAAATTTTAGATGAAGAAGAACCTAAAGAATTGTCAAAAGATACTGAAATAAATTTCATGTGTAAATTACCTAAAAGGTTCAATTGGCAACTCGCACCAATTCGTATTTACTTAATTGAATTTCGGACCTTACTGTTTCAATTTCAAAAGTTCTCCAACACAGTTGTAGCCTTTAGACAATCAAATATTGAAAAATATTGTCGAAGAAAGAAAATCTACAAATAATAGTAATTTGTCTTAGTTATATAGGGACCGCCTTTTCAAATGTGATTGCCGACAGCATACTACCCTTCTGCTATACACAATGCAAAAGCGTGCAAGGGCCGCGGTTTAACTGTATTTATACTGTAAAATTCTTATCGCCTCAACCAATTTTCGTATAATCCTCAGAAGAGCTAATTTACCATGTCACTTCCGCGGCATGACATGACGCAAACGGCTGTTGTGGGAAGTGAAGGTTAGGTAGCGGAGGTTTATGCCTTGTGTTTGGCAGGCAGACACGTAACCGTAACTGCTTCAGCCGATCAACAATATAATCTGCTGATTGTTGTCACATGGAAAGCCTTCGGCCTAGTTATAGCCAGTAAAAACACGCGTTGATTTATAGAGTACAACGTCTGCGATCAGATCAAATTTACTTTTCTACTCTTTCTCAGAAGAACCCAGTTCTATATAACTTTTCAATTTGAAATTGAATTATTTTTACAATAGATATTTACTATGCAGCTATCATTCCACCATATTTAATTTAAAAGCATTTTACAAAGTTATTCGTCAGGGTGATTAAATATAAAAATGTACCTAGCTTTTAATTCTTACAAGCCCTCTTTTATCCTCAATTTTTAATATAGGCCTAATAGAAAGGGATTAAGAAACGTGAAAAAATATTACCATAGTTGGATTTGACAGCGTTATATAGATGTAACTTAGGCTTCAAATGGAACACACCAATAGCATGCTATTACCAGAGGTGCTGAGTGTTTCGGACTTCGGCTACCAACACTATCTCAGTCACACGCGCATTGTGACACTCCAAAATATCGTTAGTTTTCACTTTTCAGATTCATTAGCGAATAAATCGGCTGCAAAAAGGGAGAGCTTTGTAGTAACCTCTTCTATTGCTTTTGCAGAGAACAAAACGTGAAATTGAAATGATCTCGCTTTGGATTTTGGCCCATATTGACAATGCTCAATACATTACAACATAAAATCAAACCAAGAGTTCAGAATGTTGTATACTTAGAATTCAGATAGGGTTAGAACGTTCACTTGAGGGGAAAACCGCCTGGGCATGTGGTTGCATTGATAGATGCTTGCGTAAGATAATCGGCTGCGGAAATCGATGCAAATAGAGCAGGATACAATTACCTATAAATAATGCAAACGATTTGTTAAGGAAAACTAGGGCATAAGGATAACGGACATTCGTCTATGGGACTTTTTTCAAAAACCATAAATAAAAACATTTTGATGTACATATTGTGAAATTGTCTGTTCTCCTTTTCTTTATGGGTGTATTATAATTATAAAGCAATGGAGTAATATCCTTGGTTTTTAAATTATAGTGTTCAAGCTTTATGTACAGGTTGTAAAAAAAAATTAATGATTAAAAAACTGTAAAGGCGTGGTTTCTATGAGCAACAAAGAAATACCTTTTTCCTTCGTTATGACGAGAAAAAAATGCAAGGCTTTGCTCCAAGGGAGAGAGAAAACAAAAAACTACTTTTAATTGGTTGGCCGTGGGAAATATAAATTGTATCGTTCTTGTAAACAAAGCAAAAATAGCTGAACCAGCATGAAATATGCAACGCTATTTTAATTTTCTAATGCTCTAACATAACAACAAAACTACTTTAGTCTAAGATTATATTTTGATGTTGTTCCAATTTTTAGTTTGACTAAA
>NW_025785836.1:0-19808 GCF_021130785.1 Homalodisca vitripennis | reverse complement strand
TCCTTTTATATATAGATTTAAAATTTGCCATTTAGTTTAGACAGGAACATGTTGGGGGAACAAGTTTATTTGATAAATTTTATTGAAAGCAAGTATTAAAAAGCATCTTCTTAAACTGTTCCCCAGCACTGGCTTGTGGATGTCCAAAATAAAATAATTTATTTCTAGTTTCCGTTTTTTATTGAACGAATATCTATCCGTTGAGACAAACCATCTGTACTGTTAGTTATTTTCATGACTTTCCCATAAAAGTATAATTTACAACGAGCGTTTTTGTGTATCAACATCGAAATTTTAAAATAAAATGTAAGATATTCTTATGTAGCCCCTTTTAGAATTCTTTATTATTTTACTGAACATCTCGAATCTGCGATCAGCAGAAATTAGGTAAAAAAGAAGCAGGAAAAAACTATCCCCTATGATTCTTTCTTTCTTTCCTATTTTTTGGTTTTCTTAAATATAGCAAGAGTTGAGGTGATCTTGATTATTGAATCATAAACGGATAGAAGTGCAGGAAATATTAAAAATTATGGAGAAGAGAGATACAAGTACCAGAGGATATGCAGGTGGTGTGGTTTCATGAATTGTACATCAGAAGTGTGTGGGTTTACATCAGGGTGATGTAAGAAAATCTATTGATTTTCTTCCCAACCTTCTTCCAGATGCTTTATAAAAGGTGAAATTTTAATGAAAATTAGCCATTAATATAAGATTTCTAGATTCTGAATTTGTACTTTGATTATATTTTTACTAAATCCTAGCCGGTCAAACGTTAACTCAGGAACATTTCAGCTTTGTCTTTTTGTGAATTTGGGAGGAGGACTTAAACCCAATATTCCTTTGGGACTTCCACTATAAGTCGATGGTTCTTGATAATAAACAACTTCCATTTTGAATACGGAATAATTATTCTGTGTACGTTAACTAAGGTTGTTTTTTGAAAAGTTATATAATGTGAAATAATAAATTATATATTTTGTAAGTTATAATTTCTTTTACAGAAATTGAACCCTAATATAAGAGAAATTTTATTACAAACTGTAAGTGAGAAACTAGCCATAAATATTGTAAGTTTTGGTCAATTTATGTGTGGAGCTTGGATAGATAATATTTAGTTACTTAGTATTTTTAAGTAAAATAATGTCTCAAAGAACAACAAATCAAATGTAATCAAAACCCTGGAATCAAACAAAAACGGGGTTAATGTTTAACGGGGCCCCATAAAAATTCCGCCGGAAGAAAGAATCACTCCCCAACGGGGAAAATACCCAACTCTTAGGATTTAAACGGAATTAAATTTTTTTTTGTAATCCACACAAGTATAAGTTTAAAAATAAAAAACTGCAAACAAAGTATAATAGTACTTTTTAAATTTTACGAGATATTAAAATGAATCATGACATTCTAAACGGTAGTATCTTGAGTCATGTTCGTCTGAAGAGATCCAAATAATCCTGTTATGAGAAACTCGTTATGTTATCAGGTACACTTAAAGGAAGTAGGACTGGAGATAAACTAAACATACACATTGAATAAATCGTTTCCCACCATATGCTTCGTTGTAAGAAGAAAAACTATGATGCTCCACCTGGCCACTAGAGTGATATTTGTAATAGTGTCTAAACTATCGCAGTCCACTCAATGTCTACATGAGCAAAAGTGACTTCTATACATGGCCAACCAATAAAATTAGTATGAGGGTCATTAAAGCCTATGATTCTGTCTCCTGGGAATGTTAAAATCTCCACCGAACATATCGTAAATTATCTATATATATATAATATATATATATATATATATATATAATATATATATATATATATATATATATATATATATATATATATATATATTATATTTTGAAGTAAAGTGACATAATTTTGAGACGTACCCCAAGCTTGTAATATCAACATTATTGTTTAATTTTTAATTGTACTTTATTACTATACACTCACTGTTTAACGCCTTTGTTTATATTATTGTGTTTATATTTTATACACTTTATGCGCCTGAAGACAGTTTTTTAATGAAATGTGGTGTCAATGTTTAAAAATACGTTATTTGTATAGTTATTTATTAATATTTATAGAGACACACACATGTATTTGAAATATTCCATAAAATATGTTATCATGTATGTTATATGCCACATCTTATAGACATATATTGTGTTAACATCTTGAAAATTTGAACATTTACGTACGAATGTTAATACTTAAAATGACATATTAAAAGTTATTTAATTTATATTGGTTGATATTTACATCAGTATGAAAGCGCAAATTCACTTAGTGATGAACCTTACAATTAACGGTTTGAAATTGATACTAATCAAATACGTGTAATAAACATATATTTTAAAGCCATAGACAACTTTGGTAAAAACGCAATTTGAACAAAAATGTATTGGAATTCAAAGTACTCGATCCATCTAAACTCGAGTCTATGATCTCGAATCATTATATAATTGTTTAGGTTTTTATTTTACAACGGAACTGCGTCCGGATCAAATTTACAGACCTAACAGGCAAGTATTTACCCAACACTAAACCTACTCACTCACGAGAAGGGTTTTAATTTGAAAAAATAAAATTGGTTTGTGTAGGACAATAAGATAAGGTATTTTCATATTATATTCGAAACACAAGTATACGATACGGATTCTTATTTTTACTGAAATCGTAAAATAACAAGTCATCTCAAGTTATTTCATGACGTGCAACAGGAAACTGTAAATGTGTTTTAATTTATCAAATAAATGACTATGACAATGAAATACGTTAAACAAAGCTTCTATTTATCGTATATGCGTGTTTAAAAAAAGAATATTTTTGCAAAATTCTTAAGAAGTAAACAAATATTTGTCTAAATCCTCTCAACATAAAATCTCGTGTATCTAACAAAGATTTATTGAAATAATTATCTTAATGGCAGATCATTGATTCTCAGTCAAAGTAGCATAAATACAGGAGATTGGTTTCCTTTGATAATCAAACCGTAATAATTTCCCATGCTAGGTTAAGCGGTGAAGGCAATGGCGAAGAAAAGCCAATTTGAATGCTGCTGAATAGAAATTATGGTAATTTATTTACTTAGCAAGTTGAAAAGAGTTGTTTAATATACAAAACAGAAAGCTCGAGATTTTCGCCACATCTGAGGCGCACAAGTGAATACTTGGACTACATGAGAGATGTAAAAGATCGTAGAATTAATTGTTTAGATAATTATAGTAGTGTAAAGCAACGATTAAACTTTGGTGTAATCTCTTAGAAGTAATATTTTAGTGCAAAAATATCTTGATATACAGTTTTTATTATTTACGATGTTCATTGTTTAAAGTAAAGCTTTTAACGATAGAAGGGTTGTAAAGGAAGTTAGTATTTTCCGGGTGTTTTTCCATCTTCCAGTGATGCTAAAACAGTAACATTAACGTTTTTAAGATCCTGCAATTTGATTCTTTTCATCAGGTGGAACATCGAATATAACACATAATTACAGTCTAGGCTTTTTGGCCCTTTACAGAAAAAAAAAAATATAACCGCTATTACTGGTCCTAGATTTAGTCCAGAGGATTTATTTAAATAAGTATGGAAAAATTATATAAAAAATTCAACATTTTATAACGTAAAAATATTTCTCCTTTAGTCATGCCATAGCACACAATTATCGGATATGTTAAATTCAGTGTTTTTTCACGGGAGGGAGGATCCAAGTACAATTAAATTGACATCATAGTTCACATTAAATTCAGAAAATTAATTTGTCATTAGAAAATGAGATTAGTAAAGAAGAACAGCATAAACAAGATTATAACCGGGTTTAAATTACTAGCCTGGGTAATATTTGTCCAACAAATCTAGAGTTTACAGTACATTTAAACTTTATAGCTCAATCCGTCTACATATACTACAAAAAGTACTGAGCCATTTTTAAGAACACTTCATTCCTTATTGTGAATTCCAGTGCATATGATTTTTATGACCTCTGTTTTCTGGCCGCTATTAGTGTTTTTATTTACGAAAGGTCTGCACCGAAAAGATTAGTAAAATAAAATTTGAATCTATGATGCATTTTTTCCTTTTCCGGTCCTACCTGTGGGAAAACCCATGTGCTTATTGTATACATAATATAATTTGCTAAACATTTTAATTAAAACCCCATGGACCAAGTTGTTTTTTGGCGACTAAAAGGTTCGAAAGGGAAAAATGATACGTAATAAAGGTGCACTTTTAGTGTTTTATTTTATTTGGACGAGTTTGGAAAAGGAAATAGTGTAGGTTTCAGAACTTACGTCGTAAAAAAGCCACCACTTCTAGAATTAGAGTTCTGGATTTGTAATGCCTATATCAGTCAGGGGTTCAAATGCGGCTGTAAAGATGAAGAACTTTTGTTACTTTCGTAATATAAAATGTGGTGTCATTTTAAGGAATTAATTTGATTTTACGAAGTTTTTGTTTTTTTACATAACTTTCATTGGGGCCTATCAAGTCAACTGTTTACCATACAAACAGAAGAATAGTTAATCATAATCAAGAGATATCCCCCATAGGATCCGTAACTGATGATGGTATAGTGAAACTTAGCGTCATTCACCGGTCCCCCAATTTTAATTTGAGCCGGAGTTTTCCACTCTCGTAGATAGAGGTCGCTCGTTTTGGCGGGCCGAGTCATACGTCAACTGTCCCGCCGTATAATCCTCCTCTCAATCTTTAAACAAGTGAGTGCCTGATTGCAAGTTACCAAAGGAGCGGAAATAGTACCATCACTTGCGTTATGTGTAGTAGTTTTGTGGATATTTCTTCTCCTCGAATCTTGGTTTTCGGTGTAGTTTGGGGAATTTACCGGTGTATATTTTCCCTCCTACCTCCCTTGAAGTAAAAGTGGACCTTGGTTAAACCGCATACTCAAATCTACAGTTAATTATTTCGTCCTTAGGGACAATTTCTGTGAGTCGCTGGCAATTCCTCGTTCATTCTCCTCTTTGAGCAATTAAATTATCCCTTGTTCATAAACGCCTTCATGCCCCAAAATATAAATTCCCCCATTTTTCACACCAAAACTTGCTTAAAATTTTAATGATGCTGTAAAGTTCTCAATTTTATTCTAAAGCTGCAATTAATTCTGTAAGTAAGGTCTTTTTTAACTGAAAAGGATCATATTTGTTCAAGGTTTATTGTGGGCTTTTGGTTGTAACCTGAATAATAAACTTAAAATAATTAGTTATCCACACACACCACTCAATGGATAAGCCTTAAACTAATTATTTCCTAGTAAAGAATTTCGTGGAATAAGAGGAAGCCACAGTTCAATCCTTGAGACTTTAAGAAGTTTATGTAAACAGATGCTTCCTGAACTCATGTTTTAGTGGACAGTATAACGTAAAATAACATAATACAAATCGGCAAAAATACAGCATCTTTACCTTCTAAAATAATAATAAAGATGTGACTTTAATAAATATTGGTAAGAATTAAAAAACTTACAAATCACCACATCTAGTTATTCCGAAAATTTATGTGGTTTATAGAATGATTTATATGGGTATAAAGTAGTGCCTCATGGTTGGCTTAAAGGATAATACTTGTACTACTCATATTTAATGTTCCTATGAATTTAAATGAAAGTAATCCCAGTTAAACCTATTGAACTTTATTCTGTTTTTAATCCTTCATCACAGAATCCCAACAATATCCAACTACCATACTGAGATAAAAAAGAGGGACAAAATTTACCTTTCCCTCATCGACAATTTCAACAGAACGGTTAAATTGTCTAAAATACTCACTGGAAAACATTGAGTTTGATGTATTTTTCCAAACCCCCTTCTACTTTTTAGGCTTTTACATTAACCAATAGATCTTTTAAATAAAAATATATTAAAAAAACCCGGCATGCAAAAATTAAAAGGATAACACTTCGTTTTCATCCTTCTTTTGACTCCTTCTTAGTACAGTAATTGTATTATATATTTATTGAATTAGACGTTAAATATACATGTATATATGTTTTAAAATTTAAATTCAGTTAGAAGAATTATTAATGAGAAAATTAGTCATGTTTCCCTTTGAAATGTTCAATAAAGAGCCAGCAAAAAAAAATGCTACCCAAAAAGCCATTTTATGTATTTTTTATGTAGAAAAAGGATAAGGATGGTTACAACTAAAACGAGTTATGTTTTTAAAACCGTAATTCGGAATCATGATTTGCTTTCTAGCTAATATACGAGTGAAATTAGGTATAATCTCAAAATATTTCGTATTTAAATCTTTTCAAAAAAATTTAAAACATTAAATCGTATTATTATAAGAGTCTCCTTTGTAGTACAAGCTTAGGAGTTGTGTCAGAAAAATAGTTTTTTAGCAGAATAAAACTAGGAATAAACCGGAATCTCGTAGCTATACAAAGCTCTTGCTAGCAGAACAGAGCTGACCAAAGAAACCAGTAACAACCAACGCAACGCTCTGTCAGACAACACATTATCAATGCAAATTTGTGGGTTCTTCCTCCTACTCTGGAAAAAGAATAAAATAGTGAGTCCGTGCGACTATTTCTTGAGGTTTTCATAGGAATAGATTGGGAATGGATATAGATTTGTTTGCTTAAATATAATTTTAGTAACTATGTAACAACTTAATACGAATCTATATTAAAAACCAAAGAGGTAAAACTGGTAAACAAATGTTATAATACATTGCTTATAATTAGTTTAGGAAATACACTTTTTAATTGTTATACCTGTTTAAAAAATAAAGGTTCTAGATCAAACTGACGACTAACGGTGATTAAATGGAATGAAGCCTTTTTCTAATTCCTGACCAGCTCCAAATTGTTATGTGTGATTCAAAAATAATAGAAATAATTCTAGTTATAGTGAATCTAGAATATGCTATTGCCTATAAATAAAGGTTTTCTATTTTTCTCCTAATAAAAAATAATTTGGATGATTTTGTCACAGGTTAACTGAATACCTATTAGTTTATACATCGTGAGTAAGAGTCAAAAAATATTCACTAATAAATTTTCATACAATGCGAGTATACTTGAATAATTCAAACTTCCTACTTCGAAAACCAACCCACCTGTTATATGGATTTTAAGGATCCCTTTATTTAGTACACTTTAGATGCCTTTAGTTAATGTCCTGAAGCAAGCAAACAAGACGGGATGTAGAGATGGGGTGTTCAGAAAGTTATCAAGCATCTGCTCAGTGAATGTAGGATAGTTTTCTCTCTATCACGTTTCGGGTGATATCAGTGTTGGACGCCATGTCGTGCTGTTCTGAATTAGTTAGGACAATATACACTACAAATATTAATATTTCATTAGAGACTTTTTGACTTTTGTGTGTAGTTTCGTAATAGCATAGTGGACATCATGAAGAGGTATTATTCTGAATCAGCAGAAAACAATTGAGAACAATAAGGTAATTGTTCAAAAATTCACGAATAACCTAAGAGATACTAGGAAAAGATTTTCCCTATTTAAGATCAGGTATCTTTTCTTATAAATTGCATGTGGCCTGTTGTGGAGAGGCTAGATATTTTATGGTGAAAGCGAAATTCGTCGAGTGATCATTTAATTTTTGATACATAATTTTTTTGGGTGCAAAATATGTCATGGAGTAATGAGACAGTATATAGAACGGTATCGGAGATTCTTGCAAAATAATATTTTAGAGAATTTTCCTGTTTATATCGTGATTATAGGAGAGGCTCCTCTACGTGGCATTTAGAACTTTAGATTGAGAAAAAATTAAGTACATTTCACATCTTGAGTTTTTTTTCCAATAACCATTACTGAACTAAGGGACACGAGGAAACTACCTTATTTAATGTTCAACATGTCTTTTTCAAATTAACTTGTTGAAACCCAACCTTGAATAACAATGAACACAAATAACTTAAGTAGGTGGCGAATACATTCGATTTACTAATATTCCTATTAAAAACAGATGTTGTCACACGATAAATGAACATAATTCCGAGATGACATGTAATGATTTAATACTGACTTTTTTACATTTTTGTATTTCCTGACTCATTTAATGATTCAATACTGTGAAACATCACCAATTTAAGGAGTCCTTATAAAATCTTATGCTAAAAAAGATTATCTCACAAAATTACAAATTTGTATACTACCTAAGCTCTTATATATTCACTATAGAAGAGCTCTGAGTCTCACATTCGCCGCCCCATTCTACAATACCAGTTTATAATACGATCTTGCATATTTATCGGAAATATTCCGTTCGTATCTCGCTCACTTCATAAATAAAACATTCCGGGCATTCGTTTATTTAGCGTAATCGTGTGTGAAACGATTCCATTTGTACAATGCAATAAGAAGATACGCTTGCTTTCAAACGTGGGCATTTTTTATCTTTACTACCGGTTTATGTAAACAATGTTATCTATACAATGCAATGGAAGTTTCATGTTTTTCCCTTCATCTGGGAACATTACTTTTTTATTTTTCACTTAGAACAAAAAGCTAGGAAATTACTGTATTTAGTCTTGAAAAGACCTTAGCCTTAAAGACCTTAATTACCTCCGAAGTAACAGGATGGCCAAGAAACGCCTCCTAACCAGGTCCCATGATTCTCATACGGATATTATTTGAAATCAGTTCATAATATGAATACTTATCCTGTTTAATCCTGTTGATCAGTATTAACTTATACATCCTAAACTAAATAGGTCCGTATCTTGAAAAAATCACGATATTAAAGAAAATATTTACATTAAAAGTTTCCAGCTTTCCTCTGAGCACCATTTTGAAACTATAAAGATGTTAAATGAAGTATCAGTATAAAGATTGGTCATATTACTCGAAGTAAAAATAATGGTTTATGCTTATTCTACTTTTAAGTATACTTATAGAAAATATGTTCTCTATGCTTTAACATTACTTAAACTCGTGCCTGTGTGTTAGAAAAACAGTATATTTTTAATCAGGTTGAAAAAATAAAAAAATATCCCATTATAGATCTCTGAGGAACACCGCGAGGAACAGTTATTCCAACCTTACAATCACATTAAACTAACACAATTTCCAGTAATTTACAATTTTGGAAGTTAAGCTAAAGTATGTTCCGTAAGTTTTACTGTGATGGTAATTGCAATAGGTCGATTTTGTAAACATAAGCTACCGACAAACAGTTTATATTAAAAAAAGTAGATTATGTTTGATGTGTACATTTTACATTTTAGCTTCTTCTTCTTGGAAACTAAATGCTTAATTAATGATCAAACACTCCAATAAATGAAACATCTTTATTTTGGTGGAGGGCTTTCGTGCTCAATGAACACATCGTCAGACCCATATAACTGAATAAAAGTAAAGTAATAATACAAAAAATTTAGACTTAAATAAAAACATATGTCTTGAAAAATACAAAGAGATAAGATTTTAAAAGCCAGGAAGTATGTCTACTGTATATGTAAAAATTAATATTTAGATGGATTAAAGGCAGTAACGGTGAATTTTGTAGATTTGTAGATTGTAGATCTACAAAATTCACCGTTACTGCTTTTAATCTAATTACATATTTTATTTTATTACTTTACTTTTAATCAGTTATGTGGGTCTGACGATGTGTTCATTGAGCACGAAAGGGCACACAAAATAAAAATTTTTCATTTATTGGAGTGTTTGATCATATATTAAGCATATGTTGGTGTGGTTAAATTAAAGTCAAGGAAAATTTTAAAAGTGCATGTATGTGAGTAATAAACAATTAAAAGCTCAATGAATACAACTAAGCATGTGATGAATTCTGTGACTGGTAACATGAAACTTGCCATATAATTTTTAAGTGGATAAAAATTTGTAAAAGTCTACATCAATTAAAAGCACTATTTTCGGCAAGTTTAATAAATCATAAGGTTGAAGTATGCCACAACACGCGCTACGTATGTGCTTGCACGAAAATTTCAAATTTATTGCTAAGTGTGTTGTTCTGTCACATCCCTATAATTGTACTCAGTGTCTCACAAATTTAATTGCCCTGCGATTATACCTTTGCCATTATATTTACCCATAAGACCAATCAAGAATTTTTGCTGATGTTCAACTTTACGGAAATGGAGTAACGTGCACCCACGATAAGTAAAACTCAGAAATAAATCTCTATGCGAAATTTCAAGTCTATAAGATCAGTACATACTGGAAAAATTTTCTCATTTTTACCCTTAAATTTTATGTTATTGTCAATGTGTTTATGTGTCTGTATTACCATACATGTTAGAGAGTATATACAGGGTGATTCAAAACTAAACGGCAATCTCTCGCGAGCTTATTCTATAGCTAAAAACAAGTAAAAAAGTTCATATAACCATATGCCCGGAAACGCTTCGTTAGCGAGTTTACGCCTAGCGAAAGATTTCGCCCGGATTTCAGAACCCTTGGTGAAGTCAGGCCGTATAAATATGGTAAAGTTAGTTACAAAGATACAAATACGATTGTTTTTTATGTTTTTATATCTGAAAAAATTTATTAAAATTCGTCCCAGAGCTGTAAATTCAATACTTTCAGAGATATCTTACGTAAAACACAAGAATTGGTGCAAAGAAATAACACATTTTTGTGTTTAACGTAAGATTACTTCCATAAATGTTAAATAAAGGTCATTTTTTTCTTAAACAGATTTGTATAACATTTAATTCTGAAAAGATTCATGTGAATTACTTAGGAAAAGAATTCATAATAGGTATTGAAATTTAGCTTTATTTAAAAATAAAAACAGACGCACAAAAATGCATATTCTTATCTGCATAAAATATTAACTAATGTTTAGGTTGTGAGTAACAGCTGATCATTTATTCAACACTTTTTATCGTCCATATTTTCTTTGCAAAGGTTGGCAATATCAGCTGATCAACAATTAAGTTCATGAAGTAATATTTGAATAACCTTTATGGAGTTTTTGTATTGTGGCGTGTGAAGATTGTATTTTGTGAGATCCTGTGATTATTTGGAAAATATTTTATACAAGTGTATAAAATATTTTATTAAATATTTATTTTTAAAATATTTTATTAAATATTTTTATAAAAGTGTATGTAATTAATCTTAGTAAATAATGGCAGATAATGTAAATGGTATGTATTCGTTTGAAGAGTATAACGGACATGATACTGATTTTACGGCAAAGTTAACAAGAATGGTTTAGGTCTGCAGTTCAGGAATATCGATTGATACTTTTCCACATTACGAAGAAACACCTGATACCGCAAAACATTTGAAGCTGTGGAGAGAACGACCTTAGAGAAACTGGTAGTCTTTAAACCGAAGCGAATATGATACTGGTCGTCAACGTAGACGCAAGGAACTATTAATAATGAACAAGCAATAATAAATGCTGTAGAATTATACACCAACCACAAGCACCAGAACGATTATCACGTCAGTTAAATATTTGCCAGTCAAGCGTATGGCGGACACCTTCAGTTGAAGCACAGTTGTACCCATTCCATATAACACGTGTTCACCAAGACTTATATACCGCGAAGATCTTAGATACAACGGAAGATGTTCTGCCGCCTGGTTAAGAAGAAATTGTTTACCGAGCATCAGTATTATTCTTCGGCGTATTATCGTTAGTGATGAATCCTTGTTGTTACTAGAAATGGAATTGGTAAATTTTTCGTAATACTCATACTTGGGCGTACGACAACCCACATGAAACTGCGCACGAGGCATGCTTTCAACATATCATTTTCAGTCAATGTATGGCTTGGTGTTCTGGGTGATAATTTGATTGAGTCCCATTTTTCCTCCCTAATTCGACTTAATGGAGTAGCGTACATCCCTTAAATTTTTTTAAGTAACAAACCTGCCTACCCTCTTGGAAGATATTCCTGTTCAAAACAGAAATTAATGCTTGGTTTATGCATAGCGAACGGAGCACCTCCACATTTTTCTAATGATGTGAAAAAACTATTTAAATGATTATCAATACGGTAGACAATGGATTGGTCGAAATGGACCAGTAAAAATGGCCACCACAGTTCTTCCTGACCTCACTGGCCAGCAGGAACTTATTTTTCTTATGGGGTTGGATGAAGTCAATTGTTTCATTCATAAACCGGATTAACATCCATAGAGGGAGTTTAACGTACGTACTCGCATTACATACCAGAGTGCTGGCAGAAACTATCGAAGAAATGCTCCAAACGTTAATGAAACGGCGCTAGAGAAAAAAGTGGAATTCGTCGTGACGAAAAACGGTGCATTGCTAACAACGGAGGACACTGGTTGAGCAAAAACTATTTATAGGTGATTATTACCATGTTTTTATTTATTAAAGGTAAATACATTTTATGTTAATGTTCACGGTCTAGAATAAATGCATCCAGTCTGTTACAATCGACAACCTAAACATTTAGTTAATATTTTAATGCAGCATTAAGAATATGCATTTTTGTGCGTCCCTTGTTTTATTTTTAAATAAAGCTAAATTTCAATACCTATGTATGAATTATTTCTTATTCCCAAGTAATTCACATGAATCTTTTCAGAAATTTAAATTTTTCTACAAAATCTGTAATTTAAAAGAAAAAAAAAATGACCCTTATATTTAACATATTATGGAAGTCTAATCTATACGTTAAACAGTGGGGGGGGGGGGGGGGGGGGGGGTGGGGGGGGGGGGGCAAAAATGTGTTATTTCTTTGCACCAATTCTTGTGTTTTAACGTAAGATATCTCTGGAAAGTATTGGCATTTACAGCTCTGGGGGGACGAAATTTTAAATAAAACATTTTTTCAGATATAAAAAGCATACAAAAAAAAACAATCGTTGAATTTGTTATCTTTGTAAACTACCTTTACCATTTTTAATACGGCCTGACTTCACCAAGGGTTCTGAAATTCCGGGCGAAAATCTTTCGCTAGGCGTAAACTCGCCTAACAGAAAGCGTTTCCTCCTCCTTTTCCGGCATCTTATGGTTATAATGAAACTTTTTTACTTTGTTTTTCAGCTAATATGAAATAAGCTCTCCGAGAGATTGCCGTTTAGTTTTGAATCATCCCAGTATATATTGTTGGGCTTAAAAAGTTAAAGCTCAATGGTAAATTTCTAGTTTATAGGTCCAGTTAGTTTTCCTTCCTAGAAACGCAGATGGTTCAGGTAATTGTTGTGGACTGATATTATTATGGCAGGAATAACAATTTCACCGGACCTTTCACAGTGACAGGGTTGCGTTCGCTTATGCTCAGGCCATTAAAAGAAACTATCCCAGTTTACTGCCAAAATACCTCTCAAAAATCACCTAGAACCGTTGTATTTACCGAACCACCGACACAAGTTAGGATCAGAAGCCACTTGTGTTATCTGTATCAAGTAGTATAATTAATTCTGTGTCCAAAGGAGTCGAGAACCAGAGCCGAGCTGAAGCATCAGTATCTCAATAACACGTGTCTTTTGACTATTGCATGATTTTTCGGTAAAATAGAACTCTTGCATATATTATACTCTATCTTTAGTCACCCTTTAACAGGAGAGAAGATCAATACTTGCCATTATTTCTTTACTCGTATTAAAAATCATGTTTTGCTGAACTCTGAAGTCCTTTAAGTCGAGTGTTTAAATGCGTTCTATTCAAATGTATTGCATTTAAAATATAATTATTCTCACAATTTAATCCTAGAATATATTTTGAACTTTATTTAGGAAGAAATTCCAGACTTGCTTACTTTAGATTTTAATCTCAAAATAATTCAGCAATTTTTTGAAGGGGGTTATTAATGTCTCTGAATGGTTCTTATTAAAGTCCAGAAATAAAAACAAAGGGTATTACTAATGTATGAAAATTTTCTTCCTCATCTTTAGTCCCAAAAACAAACTGACACGAAATAAAATAAAAGATAATAGTGTAAAAAATAGTAGTTAACAACAACCTCACGTTAGTAGTAATGAGTAAAATAACAATATTTTAAAACATAGAACTCAATTGGTATCCCTTTCCCCTGCCCTCATGTATCCCCTCTGGATCATGGTTTAACAAAAAATACAACACAAAAATCCCCATAGCCCTCAATAATATTTTGCAGCTCTTGTTTATAGAGAATAAGTGCTTTAATATGATTTTAAAAAAAGTAAAAAGAACGCTTTTATAAAATAAGATTTTATTAAATATAAAGCTTTGACTTTGTGAAAAATCGATGAAAGTTTGAAAATATTATTTTTAATACAATAGGACACTTTTAAATTCACATTTTTAAATTTTAAATAGATCACAAAAATAATAATGTATATACCCACTCGTTTTTAAATCACAATCTTGTTCTACAGTAAATAGTGTTGGAACTTTTTTTTCTAATAAATAGGTTTTCAGTAGAGTCCAGTCCAGTTTCTAAGGTCAAAGGAAATAACTTATATATTTTTCTGGTACATAAAACATTATTTAAGATTTTAATTAAACGCTTTTTTTAAAACTTTTCATTTCGTTATACCTGATCCTTCTATTTTACGATATTCCCATAATGCGCGCTTGAAGGTCAAATTTTATTTCTATAACGCGGAAAAGAATTTATTTTTTTAATAAAAATTAACGATGTTCATTCAACAAAAACTCAGGTTGTCTGTTTATTATGCCAAATTGGCTCTCAGATTTGGTTGTTATAACGTGTTTGTGGAAAAAATAATCACTACACTTATTCATGCAGACCGTTAAAAAAAAAAAAATACGATTACAGCAATTACAACAACACAACCAAAAATTATTGATAAAACATTTAATATAATATTAAATATATTTGAGATCCATATTATTTTCGGAACACCTTAACATCATTACAATTGTCTTATAACGTCTTTACATATTGTGCTTTTATTTACATTTTAGTGAAAAACGGTCATTTCACTGTGTTTCAATGGTATATAACTTACACCTATATAAAGACGAGAAGTTAATTAACCTTTAAAAAAAAAACGAATATAAAATATACAAATTTGCAGAGTGATTACAATTACAATTTGATTACAATTACAATTTGCATACAGTGAATTATTTAAACAATATAAATTAATATTTTTGGCTGGTTACTTTGGAAATAGAGTGGTGTCTAATCAGACTTAACCTAATCAATATGAGGTCACGACAAGACTACTTTAGACCTTAATTGAATCCATCCGTGTAGAATTCCGCTAAATAAACGTCTGAAATATGTAACTACAGTTTTTACCATAATTATGTTATAAAATAGATAAAATTATTGGAGCCCAAACATATGAATAACAGTTGGGACGGTTACCAACAGTTAACTCCTATCCAACTCTCCTTAAGTTCAAGTTCAAGAGCTCACCTAGAATAATCTACAAAACTACAACTTGATGCTTCCTTAATTCAAACTCCTCCGAACAATGAAATATATAATGAAAAAAATTTTACTAATTGTATCCAAATGCTAAAATTGTTCAAACTAGTTTGTCCATACCCCGTTAAGGGTTTTGTTTACCATGAGATTTTGTTAATAAAACTCTTTTCAGTAGTGGATATCGTCTATGAGGGAATGACCAAGACAGAAACGTAACAGTAATCATGAATATTTCACTTTTTTTACTTCCACATGAATCTATCCAACTAATACTTTTTTTTATTATTAATAATCCAAACTAAATACGAAATTGTCAGTAAATACATTTTTTTATATCTTATACAGGATATAATAATAAAATAAAATCCCTTCATTAGTTAAGTGTGTTAGTTTATTAAACTTAATAAACAAAATAAAAGTTTTAATACACACTACTCTTCTAGAGTCTATTCGTAATAAACAATACCTTAAGAGAAGTCAGAAGCTATTACCAGAGCTGTTACAACCATGCCAGCAGAACAAATCTGGTCACGTCGCTGAGATAATCTTGTTGTGGCAGGAACTAATCAGCTGTTGTGGTCTTTTTAGGCGAGAATTGAGTTTGAACCGGTGTTAGTCCTTCTACCAGAAAGCCACATCACGCTGCTTGCGTCCCCATAGTCCAACACAAATATGTATTTTCATCAAATAAAAAGTGATTGGTTCAAGACTTTGCCACAAGCGAATAACAATTTAAATTATTCATCATGATTAATAGGCCGTTATAGACGACAAAAATAAAACTTTTATGTAACAACATTTTATCAGAGAAAAAATAGTTTTGCTGTAATTTTTTAAAATCCTAGTGTGTCGAAAAATTAACTAAACAGTATTATATATAAATATAAAATGAACATTGTAACACTAATTTATATAAGAATATGTTAAGTTTAAACTAAGGGTATATTTACAGTACCTTCAGAAATTTAGTACCAACCAAATGACAGGGCATTAAATGTTATATGTTAACCAAATCTGATATATATTTTTTTCATTAGAAACTTTTCGAAATAGTACTTTGGCTATGAGGAAGATCAGAACAGGAATGCATAGATATATAATCAATTGGCACATTTAACATATTCCAATAGTTCTTTCTCGTCATTAATTTTTCCTGCCTCTCCTCCCTGAAAAAAAATAAAAAAATAAAAATAATAGTTTTACAGTGTTTTAATAAAGAATCTTTATTTTCCTAAGTCAATATACAATTCAATGGTTGACACAAATACAACTTCCTCGAACATACCTTTTTATCCAGAAATAACCCCCAGGTTCATTTGTCTTTTACACACTCTCAATTTTAAACGCAATGATTATATGGATTTCCTCTCCCGAAGAATGAAGCATTGCTTGCATTTAAAAAAAAAGAACATGTTGCATGTCTTTTCAATACTTTAGGGAAAAACTAATAAACCTCGTTTTTACGCTCAAGACCATCCTATTTATAGCAAACCACATTTTCCAATTGGTCAAGTGACCTTTCTTGTATTACGCTATAAACAATATTTTTATGACTTATAGTGGAATAGCAAAGAGCAGTGTAATCTGCAAAATAAGTTAAGGAACCCGATGACATTTCCATTGCACCAGTTATTAACCTAGACTAAGAATAGTAAAGTGCCCAAAACAGACCCTTGTGGACACTCCAAATTTAATTGGGAGAAGTTCAATTGAAGGAGTTCAGAAATTTTACACATTGAGATCGGTTTGTTAGATAGGTCTTAAACCATTCCATAACAGATAAACCTCTCACTCCGGCTACCCAAGAGATAACTAGTAAAATTTCGTGATACAACGACATGAAATGGCCACAGTTATATTCAATAAATAATCCTACTTGATAAATTTTACCCACATGGTTAATTCCCTTATAACACATCTGAAGAGAACTTTAAGAGAGCATGTTTTCCAGTGAGATGTTTGCCATGAACCCAAATCTATTTACACAAACAACTTTCTTGTTATCTAAAAATTGAACCAACCTGACCTTCATAATATTTTCCATTATATTAGAGACAACTGATAAAATAGAAATCTATCGTTAGTTATTGAGATCTTTATTTGAACCTTTCATTGTGAAGTGGACCAATTAGTGTAGTTTTTAAAAAAGAGATTGACATGTCCCAATTTTCCGGAACTAAGGTTAATATACAAATGACAACACGGGACATAAGACATGATCCATTATTTTTTATTACACTCGCTGAAATACCATTGATACGCAGAAGACTTATTACATTTTAAACTGTTAATACTAGCCCAGAACTTCCATCAGAAACTAATAGGATAGTAAAAAAATTAATTATCCGAATACTTAGCATGAAAACATTGGGTGTATATATAATAATTCAGAGCCATCAACTGTCAGCGTCATTCAATAGGTTTTCAACTGCATTATCAAAATAGAGATTTGAAACTTCATTGGAGACAAGCTTGACACTCTGAGATAAGTTCTACCGGCATGGATATAAAATAAACACCTGGAATAAGATATTTATTCTTTTAAGAACCAATTGTTATCACATTTTTCCTGATATCAAATTTATTTTGATGAAATCTGTTTTTATTGTTAAAATTCAGGAGACAAATTATCCTTCTTTTGAGACAGATTAGGAAATAGAATATAACTATTGCATCATGGTCTTGACTAAAAGAATTTAAAACATCAGATCTAAAGCTACTTTTATCTCTAGTTATAAAACGATATATTGAGCTTAAACAGCTAATTTTCCTCTAGTGGGAGAGTTAATCAGTTTGCTCAAGACCATTACTTCACATAATCGCTAATTTCCTCGTCCGATGAAATAAATCAAGCCAATCCATCGTTAGAGTTGTGGTAGGACACAGTGACAATACTATACCTGTCTGGTCATATTGAGCTTATAACTAGAATTTTTCAAAGAGATTTTTTGTATATTATTCTTCCTTTGGACTGTGTCAGATAACGAATTTTACGAAACTAAACTTTTTAGAAAACATGTAATATCAAATTATTTTTCGATTCGTAATGTTACTTTTTTACCAAGCCAATTGACTCGATTAACACGCAGTATCTCTTGGGCCGATAAGCCTATCAGTGAAAATTGACTAACAACAAACGCCTTAAGTAGATAAGAAACTTAATAGTTATGGGAATGCAAAGACATTTGTGTTATTTTAAACCGTCTAGAACCCCTGAGAAAAGATATCATTAAGTGGAGCAAAAGGAATTATTCAATATGAAATCGGGAAAACAAATGTAAAAAAATAAATTAAACATTATACTACTCTTTTTATAATGAAACTAAGAATATATAAATTATCAACACAATACACGTTTAAGAATAAATTGCGAATGATAATAATCACAATATAGAATAAAAAATAGAATGATCAGATTATAGTCTTAAGCAAAAGAAGAATGAAAAGTACAACTCTAAAAGCTTGATAAGTAACGTGAGCAGTATTGATGTTACTCCTCCATTCATCAAGACAGTATACAGCTGACTGTAGCCTTACATTGCAGTCTTAGGGTTACTGCTACATTGTAGAAATACTAAGACAGTTTGCAGTTAACTACCTTTAAACATTTTACAAGCTTTAGCCCTATTAACTATACATTCGTTGTTCATGGGGTTTGACCCCAACTTGCAATGTATTTGCGTTGTAGTCCAGGTGATTCCTTGTGTGAAAGAATAGAAACAGATTTAAGTAATTTAATAATAAAGTTATTCCTCTGCCACACTTTCATAATCTATTTCGCTATTAGACTATTTAGGATAAAGAAGAACGACGTAACACATTTAAAAGGCATGTTTTTTATATTACAAAGTGAATAAGTCATGTATTGTAAAGGTGTAATGTGAGAAGTTATTTATACATTTTATAATGTCTAATACATGTAAGTAACACTATTTCAAGTGAACCCCTCTTTCTATGTTTTGTCAGCCACAATGCATTATTACTTATTAGTTTTCAGTCATCAGCAATGAATTAAATATCACCAGTCTTTACAGCAACCTGTCCAAAACTAATATTTATCAAACTTACATTAATCACATAATCTTATCATTCTTCTGAGCTTACATTAGTTATATACTCGTATTATATTTACAAGATCAAATATAAAAGATAACAATATATGAATATTATCAAAAAGAATTAAAAACTTGTGTTATAGGTGACCATGATAGTAACGAAAAACAAGTAACAAAAATTTTAAACACAGACGGAACTCAAGCATATTGGAAATTTTTAAATTGCGATACTAGGGTAACGAGGGTTACCTAGTTTGTCAGGTCTGTAAAGACATTAACCTTTCTTTCTGTCGGCTCCTTTTATACTAGGTTGTATTCATGTGTTTTGTTTCCACCGAAAATTTCAAGAACAAATTGATGTATGGATTTAAAATTCCATCTAACCCCTACAGAGATAGTTTCGATGATGGTGCGTGTAGTCCATGAGATTTTG
>NW_025785835.1:0-16501 GCF_021130785.1 Homalodisca vitripennis | reverse complement strand
GCGCATCTATTCATTATAGGTTACACTACCCTTCACTACCTTTTTCCTAGGTTTGCAATACGCATTATTTCTGCATCCTATAAGCGCGCGTAGGTTTTGTGATCCTATTCCTAAAAATTTGATTAATTCGGTGCCTTAGGATAGGTTAAGACCCAGCTGTATAGGCTATCCTTTTTCCATTTAGTGACAGTAGTGTATCTATTAAATATAGGTACTATTACCTATTTTTATTCTAATTAATAAAAAAGTGATAGGGTTAAGACCAGCTTATTAGGTTATCTCGTTTAGTGACAGGTAGAGTATCTACTCGCCTTTTCGGCTCGCTGGGCAAATTTTCAAGTTTTCGTAGCCCTTCTAGATAGTAGGTTAGAATTTGTTATAACCATTATCAGTGAAGTTCGAGTTACACATGCGGCTCTGTATAGTATACTTCAGGACTCGAGCCTTCCGGCTCGCTGGGGGCTACGCCCCCAGGCCCCCAAAGTAAACGCTTGCAAATCTCGGGGATAAGCGGAATTCGGTGACTGGTTAAGTCCGGACATTAAGTAAATGACAAGTGGGATTTAAAAATTGACCTCCCTTTTTTTTTCATAGATTCTTTTTTCCGGATTCGTAAAAAACTTTTTGACTTTGATGGGCATTTTCGCGGTTAAACCGTTATGAGATACGACAAATAAGTGGACTGGAAACCTTTCTTGTTGGAAATTTAATTTTGTCTTTCCGAATTGTGGCCCTCAGATCTGATCTACGAACCTTATGGTTTAGCCAGAAATGAGCTCCGGGGAGAAAAGTCTGGCAACGGGTCCAGCCTATCTTGAATTGTTTAAGTATATCAACATAATAAAAAACCCATGGGGGTTAAATGACACACGTTGCGTGTTCCAATTTTATGTAGGGGTTGCTCAGTGAGTTTTTAATATAGCCCATGCCCAGGAAATTTCCCAGAGGGTAATGTTACCGGGGAAATGTTTATGTCCAAACTTAAGATTACTGGTTTGGGAGTGAAAAATTGGACAAAACTTTATCTACTTTTCCATGATTAATTCAAACTTTTTGACTTCAAAGGCATTTTGTGCGCTTAACCGTTTAGAGGATACGACAAAGAAAGTGACTGGACCTTTTCTTGTCGAAAAATTTAATTTTATATCTTTCGATTATGCCATCAGATTTTAAGCTAACGACCTGATAATTTAGGCGAGTACTCAAGAGCTCTTAGGACAAAAGCGCCTGCACTGGGCAGTTTAAAAAAAATATCACGTAAAACTTAAAAAAATCAATACTTTTAAAAACGCGTTATGCACAGCCAAACCAGGTTGAGGATTACGGATACGGGGCAAAATGTTACTGAAACATTTTTTGTAGATCACGCAATTTCTTAAATCCTTTTAAAAATTTGTTTTGAGCTACGACCAACCGTTTAGCCGCTATCGAGCCCGAAAGGTAAATTTTTAGGCGGAAAATTTCCAAATATTTTCACTTAATCACGTTTTGCGGCCAAACCAATGGAGATAGAGTAAAAGAGTTACTGGCACATTTTTGTAGATTACCTCATTTCCTAACTCCAACGTCCGTCTTATTTTGACCTCCGACCAATGGTTTCGCCGCGCTATCGACCCCAAAAACAAAAGTTTCGCGTAAAAGTTACAACAAAATTGTACATAATCACGTTTTTCGGCCAAACCAATCGAGATAGGGCAAAAGATTACTGGACCTTTTCTGTAGATCGCCCAATTTTGCTAATTTGATGGGTCACTCAGATTTGAGCTACGACCAACGGTTCGGCCCGCTATCGGGCTTGAAACATTATTTTTATCGAAAAAATCTCTGGAATTTCAAATGTTCGAGCGTTTTGTCGCTTAACCATGGAAGATAGAGCAAAAAGTCATTAGACCTTTTTTGTAGTTCACTTCATTCCTGACCATGAATTTTCCGTCAGATCCGAGCTAGCTCCAACGGTTCGCCCGCTATCGGGCTTACAAAAAATGCCTGCAGGGGTGAAGAATGCGCGATTTTTTGGGAATTTTTTTGAGGGGTTGAAAATGAAAAATTCTCACTTTTCGGGATTTTCCTGGTGGTTACACGTGGAAAGCTATCTGTGTACAAATTTCAAGTCTCTAACTCATCTGGAAGTAGGTTAGAATTAGTATACGTGAGTGAGTCAGTCAGTTACACATGCGGTTGTATATATATTAGACTCGCCTTCGGCTCGCTGGGGGCTACGCCCCCCATGGCCCCCATTTGGGTGTTGGCCAATTTCGGGGATAAGCGGAATTCAGTGGACGGGTAATATCTGAGAATTATACTAGGGTCTGGGTGTTTAAATTAGGCCTAATTTATTGAAATTTTATTTATCTAAATCCAATTTTTGACTTTAATGACATTTTACTGCTTAACCGTTTAGAGATACGAGAAAAAGTGACTGGACCTTTCTCGTCGGAAATTTAATTTTGTCTTTCGATTGTGCCCTCAGATTTGATCTACGACCTATGGTTTAGTCGGTACAACGCTTGGAATAAAAGTCTGCACTGGTGGGGAAAAGAGCGATTTGGTGATTGGTAAAATTCGTACAGTGAGGCCATGCCAGGAAATTCCCTGGGGGGGTTTAATGTTACTGGGGGGGTTAACATTTCAGGAGGTTTAATGTACTCAGGAGCTTATCTGGTCATACCAGGAAATCCCGGGGGGGTTAATGTTACCGGGGGGGTTAACACATCAGGGGGTTTAATGTACTCAGGAGGTAATCTGGTCATACCAGGAAATCCCGGGGGGGGGGTTAATGTTACCGGGGGTTAATGACACACTTGGACTTATTTTAGAGGGTGTTGTGTCTGTGAACATAATACAAATTCACTCTGTCCCTATCTACTATTGACGCTTAGCCAACGCTCAGCCAATTTATAATGTGGTGTTGTATTCACTATGTTAACCTAGCAAAGCAAGTGCAAACTGAATCTGGAACGAATTACACAAAAATATTAGTCACATATTGGTTTAAAAACTCCAAAAATCGCCAATCCACGACAAATATTTTGCTATTTAGAGCGTTTTTCAGGGCTTATTGAAGGACATACAACAACAAAAAGGTACATGACCTTTTTTGTAGATCCCATCAATTTGTAGTTACAAAAACATTTTTACATTTAAGCCTAGGGCTAACTATTTGTTTGGCCGCTATCGACTCTAGAAACAAAGTTCTTAAATACAAATTAAGAAATATTTACACGTTTATTAGCCGAACCAATGGAGATAGAGCAGTAAAATGGTTACTAGACCTTTTTTGTAGATCGCGTTAATTAGTGTTAAAAATCAAATTTTTATTTTGTGCTAAATTTAGAATTTTGCCTGCAATAAAGCCCAGAAAACAAAATTTCACGTAAAAACTGAAAAAATCGATACTTTAAAACGCGTAATGCGGCCAAACCGTTGATGATAGGGCAAAATGTTACTTAACCTTTTTTGTAGATCACGCAATTTGCATAAATCCATTGAAAAATTTGTTTTGAGCTACGACCAACCGTTTAGCCGCTATCGAGCCCGAAAGGTAAATGTTTAGGTGAAAATTTCAAAATATTTTAATGTAATCGCGTTTTGCGGCCGAACCGATGGAGTTAGAGCAAAAAGTCACTGGACCTTTTTTGTAGTTTCATTTCATTCCTCATTGTGAATTTTTCGTCAGATCGAAGCTAGCTCCAACGGTTCGCCCGCTATCGGGCTTCAAAGGGAAGCCTGCAAGGCCAAAACAGGGGTCACTTCGCGAATTTTTTTGAGGGGTTCAAAAGTAAAAAATTCCGGTTTTCAGACTTTTCCCGGTGGTTTGAGGACTCCAGCTACGTGTGTGCAAAATTTGGTGTTTCCAGCACTTCTAGAAGTGGGTTAGAATTTGTATACCCCTATCAGTCAGTCAGTCAGTCAGTCAGTTACATATGCGGCTGTATATAATATAGGACTCGCCTTCGGCTCGCTGGGGGCTACGCCCCCAGGCCCCCATGATGTACGCTTGCAAATTCGGGGATAAGAGCAATTTGGTGATTGGTAAAATTCGGAAATTCCCTGGGGGGTTTAACGTTACCAGGGGTTAAGACATCAGGGGGTTATCTGGTTATACCAGGAACTTCCCAAGGGGGGTCAAGAGATATGGTGAGTGGTAAAATTCAGACATGAGGTCATGCCTGGAAATGCCCTGGGGGAGGGTTTAAAGTTACCAGGGGGTTAACACATCAGGGCGTTTAATTTACTCAGGAGGTTATCTGGTCATACCAGGAAATCCCGGGGGGGGGGGGGTAATGTTATCGGGGGTTAATGAAACACACCAGGCCCCCTTTCAGGTGTTGGCCAGATTCGGGGATAAGCGGAATTCGGAATTATCTTGGACCTAAGTTATTTAATTTTTCAGTTTTAATCAAAATTTTGACTTTAATGGCGTTTTACGGGTTAAACCGTTAGAGATACGAGAAAAAGTAACTGGACCTTTCCTGTCGGAAATTTAATTTTATCTTTCGATTGTGCCCTCAGATTTGATCTACGACCTACCGTTCAACCACTATCAGGCAGAATGTTAAAGGGGGTTAAGACATCAGGGGGTTTAATTTAGTCAGGATATTGCCTGGTCATATGAACAAATTCCCGGGGGGGTTAATGTTACAAGGGGTTGATGACACACGTGGGCCTATTTTAGAGGGTGTTGTGTCTGTGAACGTAATAAAAAACTCTGTCCCTATTCTACTTTTGAAGCCTCACTAACGCTCAGCCAACTCCCGATGTGGTGGGGTGGTTTTAGTCACTCGTTAACGTATTAATACCAAGGTCAATCTGGAACGAGCATGAATCGCACTAAATTATAGTTGCAAGATTTAAAACCCCTAAAAGTTACGACAAAGGATTTTGCCATTTAGAGCATTTATCATGCTTACGGAAAGATAAACGATAGAAAGCTACTGAAACATTTTTTTTAGATCCTATCAATAGCTAGTTAGAAAAAATTTTACATTTAAGCTAAGGCCAACGGTTTCGGGCCAATATCGAGCCCAGAATGTAAGTTTTTCAGTGAAAATTTTCAACATAATCACGTTTTACGACTAAACCATGACAGATAGAGTAAAAAGTGACTAAACCTTTTTTGTAGATCGCATTATTTTAGTATAAAAATCAAATTTTTTATTCTGGCCTAAAACTAATTTTTTCGTCTGCAATGGAGCCCCAAGAAAAACAATTATATCACGTAAAAACTTAGAAAATCAATACTTTAAAACGCGTTTATGCGGCCAAACCATTGAGAGTAGGGCAAAAAGTTACATGACCTTTTTTTGTAGATCACGCCATTTACTAAATCCCATTGAAAAATTTGTTTTGAGCTACGACCAACCGTTTAGCCGCTATCGAGCCCGAAAGGTAAATTTTTGGGCGAAAATTTCAAAATATTTTTAATCTAATCGCGTTTTGCGGCCAAACCGATGGAGATATAGCAAAAAGTCACTCGAGCTTTTTTGTAGTTCACTTCATTCCTGATTATGAATTTTTCGTCAGATCGAAGCTAGCTTCAACGGTTTCGCCCGCTATCGGGCTTCAAAGAAAAGCCTGCAAGGGCAAAAAGGGGTCACCTTTCGCGGAATTTTTTTGGAGGGGTTCAAAATTAAAAAGTTCCGGTTTTCAGGGACTTTTCCTGGTGGTTTGAAGATTCCAGCTACGCGTGTGTGCAAAATTTGGTGTTTTCCAGCACTTCTAGAAGTGGGTTAGAATTTGTATACCCTATCAGTGAGTCAGTGAGTGAGTTACACATGCGGCTGTATATATATGGGACTCGCCTTCGGCTCGCTGGGGGCTACGCCCCCAGGCCCCCATTTGGGTGTTGGCCAATTTCGGGGATAAGCGGAATTCAGTGACGGGTTAATATCTGAGAATTATACTAGGGTCTGGGTGTTTAAATTAGGCCTAATTTATTGAAATTTTTATTTATTAATCCAATTTTTGACTTTAATGACATTTTACTGCTTAACCGTTAGAGATACGAGAAAAAGTGACTGGACCTTTCTCGTCGGAAATTTAATTTTGTCTTTCGATTGTGCCCTCAGATTTGATCTACGACCTATGGTTTTAGTCGGTACAACGCTTGGAATAAATGTCTGCACTGGTGGGGAAAAGAGCGATTTGGTGATTGGTAAAATTCGGACATGAGGCCATGCCAGGAAATTCCCTGGGGGGGTTTAATGTTACTGGGGGGGTTAACATTTCAGGAGGTTTAATGTACTCAGGAGCTTATCTGGTCATACCAGGACAATCCCGGGGGGGTTAATGTTACCGGGGGGGTTAACACATCAGGGGGTTTAATGTACTCAGGAGGTTATCTGGTCATACCAGGAAATCCCCGGGGGGGGGGTTTTAATGTTACCGGGGGTTAATGACACACTTGGACTTATTTTAGAGGGTGTTGTGTCTGTGAACATAATACAAAATTCACTCTGTCCCTATCTACTATTGACGCTTAGCCAACGCTCAGCCAATTTATAATTGTGGTGTTGTATTCACTAGTTAACCTAGCAAAGCAAGTGCAAAACTGAATCTGGAACGAATTACACAAAAATATTAGTCACATATTGGTTTAAAAAACTCCAAAAATCGCCAATCCACGACAAATATTTTGCTATTTATAGCGTTTTCGGGCTTATTGAAGGACATACAACAAAAAGGTACATGACCTTTTTTGTAGATCCATCAATTTGTAGTCATAAACATTTTTACATTTAAGCTAGAACTATTTGTTTGGCCGCTATCGACTCTAGAAACAAAATTCTTAAATACAAATTAAGAAATATTTACATTTATTAGCCGAACCAATGGAGATAGAGCAAAAGGTTACTAGACCTTTTTTGTAGATCGCGTTAATTAGTGTTAAAATCAAATACTTATTTTGTGCTAAATTTAGAATTTTGCCTGCAATAAAGCCCAGAAAACAAAATTTCACGTAAAACTGAAAAAATCGATACTTTAAAACGCGTAATGCGGCCAAAACCGTTGATGATAGGGCAAAAATGTTACTAAACCTTTTTTTGTAGATCACGCAATTTGCTAAATCCCATTGAAAATTTGTTTTGAGCTACGACCAACCATTTAGCCGCTATCGAGCCCGAAAGGTAAATGTTTAGGTGAAAATTTCAAAATATTTTAATGTAATCGCGTTTTGCGGCCGAACCGGATGGAGTTAGAGCAAAAAGTCACTGGACCTTTTTTGTAGTTTCATTTCATTCCTCATTATGAATTTTTCGTCAGATCGAAGCTAGCTCCAACGGTTCGCCCGCTATCGGGCTTCAAAGGGAAGCTGCAAGGCCAAAACAGGGGTCACTTCGGAATTTTTTTTGAGGGGTTCAAAAGTAAAAAATTCCGGTTTTCAGACTTTTCCCGGTGGTTTTGAGGACTCCAGCTACGTGTGTGCAAAAATTTGGTGTTTCCAGCACTTCTAGAAGTGGGTTAGAATTTGTATACCCTATCAGTCAGTCAGTCAGTCAGTCAGTTACATATGCGGCTGTATATAAATATAGGACTCGCCTTCGGCTCGCTGGGGGCTACGCCCCCAGGCCCCCATGATGTACGCTTGCAAATTCGGGGATGAGCGGTAAAATGTACGCTTGTAAAATTCGGGGATAAGAGAGATTTGTTGATTGATAATATTCGGACATGAGGCAATGCTAGGAAATTCCCTGAGGGGGGGGTTTTAATGTTAACTGGGGTTAAGACATCAGGGGGTTATCTGGTCATACCAGGAACTTCCCAAGGGGGGTTAAGGGATTTGGTTACAGGTAAAATTCAGACATGAGGACATGCCAGAAAATTCCCTGGGGGGGTTGTAACGTTACCGGGGGTTAAGGCCATCAGGGGGTGATCTGGTCATAACAGGAACTTCCCAAGGGGGGTGAAGAGATTTGGTGATTGGTAAAATTCGGACGTGAGGTCATGCCAGGAAATTGCCTGGGGGGGTATAATGTTACAGGGAGAAGTAACAAATCAGGAGGTTTAATTTACTCAGGAGGTTTTCTGGTCATACCATGAAGTCGCCGGAGGGGGGTAAATGTTACCGGGGTTAATGGACACACGTGCGCCAATTTTAACAGGGTTGCTCAGGAGTTAATATAGCCATGCCAGGAAATTCCCAGAGGGTAATGTTACCGGGGAAATGTTATGTCCGAGCTTAAGATTACTGGTTTGGGAGTGAAAAATTGACCAACTTTATCTACTTTTCCAGATTAATTCAAACTTTTGACTTCAAAGGCATTTTGTGGCTTAACCGATAGAGATACGACAAAAGTGACTGGAACTTTCTTGTCGGAAATTTAATGTTGTCTTTCGATTATGCCATCAGATTTAAGCTACGACCTATAATTTAGGCAGTACAGAGCTTAGGACAAAAGGCTGCACTGGGCAGTTTAAAAATATCACGTAAAACTTAAAAAATTCAATACTTTAAAACGCGTTATGCAGCCAAACCGTTGAGGATAGGGCAAAATGTTACTGAACATTTTTTGTAGATCACGCAATTTCTTAAATCCTTTTAAAAATTTGTTTTGAGCTACGACCAAACCGTTTAGCCGCTATCGAGCCCGAAAGGTAAATTTTTAGGCGAAAATTTCCAAAATATTTTCACTTAATCACGTTTTGCGGCCAAACTAATGGAGATAGAGTAAAGAGTTACTGGCACATTTTTGTAGATTACCTCATTTCCTAACTCCAACGTCCGTCTTATTTTGACCTCCGACCAATGGTTTCGCCGCTATCGACCCCAAAAACAAAAGTTTCGCGTAAAAGTTACAACAAAATTGTACATAATCACGTTTTTTCGGCCAAAACCAATCGAGATAGGGCAAAAAGATTACTGGACCTTTTCTGTAGATCGCGCAATTTGCTAATTTGATTGGGTCAATCAGATTTGAGCTACGACCAACGGTTCGGCCGCTATCGGGCTTGAAACATTATTTTTATCGAAAAAAATCTCTGGAATTTCAAATGTTCGAGCGTTTTGTCGCTTAACCATGGAAGATAGAGCAAAAAGTCATTTGACCTTTTTTGTAGTTCACTTCATTCCTGACTATGGAATTTTCCGTCAGATCCGGAGCTAGCTCCAACGGTTCGCCCGCTATCGGGCTTACAAAAAATGCCTGCAGGGGTGAAGAATGCGCGATTTTTTGGGAATTTTTTTGAGGGGTTGAAAATGAAAAATTCTCACTTTTCGGGATTTTCCTGGTGGTTACACGTGGAAAGCTATCTGTGTACCAAATTTCAAGTCTCTAAACTCATCTGGAAGTAGGTTAGAATGTTAGAATTAGTATACGTGATGTGTGAGTGAGTCGTCAGTCAGTCAGTTACACATGCGGTTGTATATATATTAGACTCGCCTTCGGCTCGACTGGGGGCTACGCCCCCAGGCCCCCCAAAGTAAACGCTTTGCAAATTCGGGGCTAAGCGGAATTCGGTGACTGGTTAAAGTCGGACATTAAGTAAAGGACAAGGGATTTAAAAATTGACCTTTTTCATAGATTTTTTTCCGGATTCGTAAAAAACTTTTGGGACTTTGAGG
Organism: Homalodisca vitripennis; assembly: GCF_021130785.1. Lineage (NCBI taxonomy): Eukaryota > Metazoa > Arthropoda > Insecta > Hemiptera > Cicadellidae > Homalodisca > Homalodisca vitripennis. The sequence goes on along the minus strand of NW_025785835.1, from coordinate 6,939 downwards.
GCATTTTGCGCGTTTAAACCGTTAGAGATACGACAAAAAGTGAACTGGACCTTTCTTGTTGGAAATTTAATTTTGTCTTTCGATTGTGCCCTCAGATCTGATCTACGAACCTATGGTTTAGCCAGAAAATGAGCTCGGGAGTGAAAAAAGTCTGCACGGGTCAGCTATCTTGAATTGTTTAGTATAAACATAATAAAAACCGACCTCAAGGCAGTATTTTTAAGTCGAACAGGGGGTTTAATATCACCAGGAGACTATCTAGTCAAGGCGAGAAATTCCCTGGGTGGGTGATTAATGTTAAGGAGGTTAAGAACAAGAGGGGGGTTTAATTTCGTCAGGATATTGTCTGGTTCATATGAACAAAATTCCAGGGGGGGTTAAACGTTACCGGGGGATAAGTCTCCAGGGGGTTATATGGTTCATACCAGGATCTTCCCAGGGGGGGGGGGGGTTAAGAGATTTGGGTGACTGGTAAAATTCGGACATGAGGTCATGGCAGGAAATTCCCTGGGGGGGTTTAATGTTACCAGGGGGGTTTTAACACATCAGGGGGGTTGAATGTACAGGAGGTTATCAGGTCATACCAGGAAATCCCCGGGGGGGGGGGTTAATATTACCGGGGGTTAATGACACACTTGGGCCTTTTTTAGAGGGTATTGTGTCTGTGAACATAATAAATATTCCTCTGTCCCTATCTACTATTGACGCCTTAGCTAACGCTCAGCCAAACTCCCGAAGTCACTGAACCTTTTTCTGTAGATCACGTGATTTCCTAAATCCCGTTTAAAATTTGTTTTGAGTTACGACCAACCGTTTAGCCGCTATCAAGCCCGGAATGTAAATTTTTAGGCGAAAAGTGTCCAATATTTTCACTTAATCGCGTTTTGCGGGTCAAACTAAGGGAAATATAGTAAAAAGTCACTGGACCTTTTTTGTAGGTCATCTTATTTCCTAAATAAAACGTTAGTCTCTTATTTTGACCTCCGACCAATGGTTTCGCCGCTATCGACCCCAAAAACAACAAGTTTCGCGTAAAAGTTACAACAAAATTGTACATAATCACGTTTTTTCCGGCCAAACCAATCGAGATAGGGCAAAAGGATTACTGGACCTTTTCTGTAGATCGCGCAATTTGCTAATTTGATGGGTCAATCAGATTTGAGCTACGACCAACGGTTCGGCCGCTATCGGGCTTGAAACATTATTTTTATCGAAAAAATCTCTGGAATTTCAAATGTTCGAGCGTTTTGTCGCTTAACCATGGAAGATAGAGCAAAAAGTCATTAGGACTTTTTTGTAGTTCACTTCATTCCTGACCATGAATTTTCCGTCAGATCCGAGCTAGCTCAACGGTTCGCCCGCTATCGGGCTTACAAAAAATGCCTGCAGGGGTGAAGAATGCGCGATTTTTTGGGAATTTTTTTGAGGGGTTTTGAAAATGAAAAAATTCTCACTTTTCGGGATTTTCCTGGTGGTTTACACGTGGAAAGCTATCTGTGTACCAAATTTCAAGTCTCTAACTCATCTGGAAGTAGGTTAGAATTAGTATACGTGAGTGAGTGAGTCAGTCAGTCAGTCAGTTACACATGCGGTTGTATATATATTAGACTCGCCTTCGGCTCGCTGGGGGCTACGCCCCCAGGCCCCCAAAGTAAACGCTTGCAAAATTCGGGGATAAGCGGAATTCGGTGACTGGTTAAGTCCGGGACATTAAGTAAATGACAAGGGATTTAAAAATTGACCTTTTTCATAGATTTTTTTCCGGATTCGTTAAAAAACTTTTGACTTTGAGGGCATTTTGCGGTTAAACCGTTAGAGATACGACAAAAAGTGACTGGACCTTTCTTGTTGGAAATTTAATTTTGTCTTTCGATTGTGCCCTCAGATCTGATCTACGACCTATGGTTTAGCCCAGAAATGAGCTCGGGAGAAAAGTCTGCACGGGTCAGCTATCTTGAATTGTTTAGTATAAACATAATAAAAACCGACCTCAAGGCAGTATTTTTAAGTCGAACAGGGGGTTTAATATCACCAGGAGACCTATCTAGTCAAGGCGAGAAATTCCCTGGGTGGGTGATTAATGTTAAGGGAGGTTAAGACAAGAGGGGGTTTAATTTCGTCAGGATATTGTCTGGTCATATGAACAAATTCCCAGGGGGGGTTAACGTTACCGGGGGATAAGTCTCCAGGGGGTTATCTGGTCATACCAGGATCTTCCCAGGGGGGGGGGTTAAGAGATTTGGTGACTGGTAAAATTCGGACATGAGGTCATGGCAGGAAATTCCCTGGGGGGTTTAATGTTACCAGGGGGGTTAACACATCAGGGGGTTGAATGTACAGGAGGTTATCAGGTTCATACCAGGAAATCCCCCGGGGGGGGGGGTTAATATTACCGGGGTTAATGACACACTTGGGCCTTTTTTAGAGGGTATTGTGTCTGTGAAACATAATTAAATATTCCTCTGTCCCTATCTACTATTGACGCTTAGCTAACGCTCAGCCAACTCCGAAAGTCACTGAACCTTTTCTGTAGATCACGTGATTTCCTAAATCCCGTTTAAAATTTGTTTTGAGTTACGACCAACCGTTTAGCCGCTATCAAGCCCGGAATGTAAATTTTTAGGCGAAAATGTCCAATATTTTCACTTAATCGCGTTTTGCGGTCAAACTAAGGGAAATATAGTAAAAAGTCACTGGACCTTTTTTGTAGGTCATCTTATTTCCTAAATAAAACGTTAGTCTTATTTTGACCTCCGACCAATGGTTTCGCCGCTATCGACCCCAAAAACAAAGTTTCGCGTAAAAGTTACAACAAAAATTGTACATAATCACGTTTTTCGGCCAAACCAATCGGAGATAGGGCCAAAAGATTACTGGACCTTTTCTGTAGATCGCGCAATTTGCCTAATTTGATGGGGTCAATCAGATTTGAGCTACGACCAACGGTTCGGGCCGCTATCGGGCTTGAAACATTATTTTTATCGAAAAAATCTCTGGAATTTCAACATGTTCGAGCGTTTTGTCGCTTAAACCATGGAAGATAGAGCAAAAAGTCATTAGACCTTTTTTGTAGTTCACTTCATTCCTGACCATGAATTTTCCGTCAGATCCGAGCTAGCTCCAACGGTTCGCCCGCTATCGGGCTTACAAAAAATGCCTGCAGGGGTGAAGAATGCGCGATTTTTTGGGAATTTTTTTGAGGGGTTGAAAATGAAAAATTCTCACTTTTCGGGATTTTCCTGGTGGTTACACGTGGAAAAGCTATCTGTGTACCAAATTTCAAGTCTCTAACTCATCTGGAAGTAGGTTAGAATTAGTATACGTGAGTGAGTGAGTCAGTCAGTCAGTTACACATGCGGTTGTATATATATTAGACTCGCCTTCGGCTCGCTGGGGGCTACGCCCCCAGGCCCCCAAAGTAAACGCTTGCAAATTCGGGGATAAGCGGGAATTCGGTGACTGGTTAAGTCCGGACATTAAGTAAATGACAAGGGATTTAAAAATTGACCTTTTTCATAGATTTTTTTCCGGATTCGTTAAAAACTTTTGACTTTGAGGGCATTTTGCGGTTAAACCGTTAGAGATACGACAAAAAGTGACTGGACCTTTCTTGTTGGAAATTTAATTTTGTCTTTCGATTGTGCCCTCAGATCTGATCTACGACCTATGGTTTAGCCAGAAATGAGCTCGGGGAGAAAAAGTCTGCACGGGTCAGCTATCTTGAATTGTTTAGTATAAACATAATAAAAACCGACCTCAAGGCAGTATTTTTAAGTCGAACAGGGGGTTTAATATCACCAGGAGACTATCTAGTCAAGGCGAGAAATTCCCTGGGTGGGGTGATTAATGTTAAGGAGGTTAAGACAAGAGGGGGTTTAATTTCGTCAGGATATTGTCTGGTCATATGAACAAAATTCCCAGGGGGGGTTAACGTTACCGGGGGATAAGTCTCCAGGGGGGTTATCTTGGTCATACCAGGATCTTCCCAGGGGGGGGGGGGTTAAGAGATTTTGGTGACTGGTAAAATTCGGACATGAGGTCATGGCAGGAAATTCCCTGGGGGGGGGTTTAATGTTACCAGGGGGGGTTAACACATCAGGGGGGTTGAATGTACAGGGAGGTTATCAGGTCATACCAGGAAATCCCCGGGGGGGGGGGGGTTAATATTACCGGGGGTTAATGACACACTTGGGCCTTTTTTAGAGGGTATTGTGTCTGTGAACATAATAAATATTCCTCTGTCCCTATCTACTATTGACGCTTAGCTAACGCTCAGCCAACTCCCGAAGTCACTGAACCTTTTCTGTAGATCACGTGATTTCCTAAATCCCGTTTAAAATTTGTTTTGAGTTACGACCAACCGTTTAGCCGCTATCAAGCCCGGAATGTAAATTTTTAGGCGAAAATGTCCAATATTTTCACTTAATCGCGTTTTGCGGTCAAACTAAGGGAAATATAGTAAAAAGTCACTGGACCTTTTTTGTAGGTCATCTTATTTCCTAATAAAAACGTTAGTCTTATTTTGACCTCCCGACCAATGGTTTCGCCGCTATCGACCCCAAAAACAAAAGTTTCGCGTAAAAGTTACAACAAAATTGTACATAATCACGTTTTTCGGCCAAACCAATCGAGATAGGGCAAAAGATTACTGGACCTTTTCTGTAGATCGCGCAATTTGCTAATTTGATGGGTCAATCAGATTTGAGCTACGACCAACGGTTCGGCCGCTATCGGGCTTGAAACATTATTTTTATCGAAAAAATCTCTGGAATTTCAAATGTTCGAGCGTTTTGTCGCTTAACCATGGAAGATAGAGCAAAAAGTCATTAGACCTTTTTTGTAGTTCACTTCATTCCTGACCATGAATTTTCCGTCAGATCCGAGCTAGCTCCAAACGGTTCGCCCGCTATCGGGCTTACAAAAAAATGCCTGCAGGGGTGAAGAATGCGCGATTTTTTGGGAATTTTTTTGGGAGGGTTGAAAATGAAAAATTCTCAACTTTTCGGGGATTTTCCTGGTGGTTACACGTGGAAAGCTATCTGTGTACCAAATTTCAAGTCTCTAACTCATCTGGAAGTAGGTTAGAATTAGTATACGTGAGTGAGTGAGTCAGTCAGTCAGTTACCACATGCGGTTGTATATATATTAGACTCGCCTTCGGCTCGCTGGGGGGCTACGCCCCCAGGCCCCCAAAGTAAACGCTTGCAAATTCGGGGATAAGCGGAATTCGGTGACTGGTTAAGTCCGGACATTAAGTAAATGACAAGGGATTTAAAAAATTGACCCTTTTTCATAGATTTTTTTTTTCCGGATTCGTAAAAACTTTTGACTTTGAGGGCATTTTGCGGTTAAACCGTTTTAGAGATACGACAAAAAGTGACTGGACCTTTCTTGTTGGAAATTTTAATTTTGTCTTTCGATTGTGCCCTCAGATCTGATCTACGACCTATGGTTTAGCCAGAAATGAGCTCGGGAGAAAAGTCTGCCGGGTTCAGCTATCTTGAATTGTTTAGTATAAAACATAATAATAAAAAACCGACCTCAAAGGCAGTATTTTAAGTCGAACAGGGGGTTTAATATCACCAGGAGACTATCTAGTCAAGGCGAGAAAAAGAAATTCCCTGGGTGGGTGATTAATGTTAAGGAGGTTAAGACAAGAGGAGGGTTTAATTTCGTCAGGATATTGTCTGGTCATATGAACAAATTCCCAGGGGGGGTTAACGTTACCGGGGGATAAGTCTCCAGGGGGTTATCTGGTCATACCAGGATCTTCCCAGGGGGGGGGGTTAAGAGATTTGGTGACTGGTAAAATTCGGACATGAGGTCATGGCAGGAAATTCCCTGGGGGGGTTTAATGTTACCCAGGGGGGTTAACACATCAGGGGGTTGAATGTTACAGGAGGTTATCAGGTCATACCAGGAAATCCCCGGGGGGGGGGTTAATATTACGGGGGGTTAATGACACACTTGGGCCTTTTTTAGAGGGTATTGTGTCTGTGAACATAATAAATATTCCTCTGTCCCTATCTACTATTGACGCTTAGCTAACGCTCAGCCAACTCCCGAAGTCACTGAACCTTTTCTGTAGATCACGTGATTTCCTAAATCCCGTTTAAAATTTGTTTTGAGTTACGACCAACCGTTTAGCCGCTATCAAGCCCGGAATGTAAATTTTTAGGCGAAAATGTCCAAATATTTTCACTTAATCGCGTTTTGCGGTCAAACTAAGGGAAATATAGTAAAAAGTCACTGGACCTTTTTTGTAGGTCATCTTATATTTCCTAAATAAAACGTTTAGTCTTATTTTGACCTCCGACCAATGTTTCGCCGCTATCGACCCCAAAAACAAAAGTTTCGCGTAAAAGTTTACAACAAAAATTGTACATAATCACGTTTTTCGGCCCCAAAACCAATCGAGATAGGGCAAAAGATTACTGGACCTTTTCTGTAGATCGCGCAATTTGCTAATTTGATGGGTCAATCAGATTTGAGCTACGACCAACGGTTCGGCCGCTATCAGGGGCTTGAAACATTTATTTTTATCGAAAAAACTCTCTGGAATTTCAAATGTTCGAGCGTTTTGTCGCTTAACCATGGAAGATAGAGCAAAAAGTCATTAGACCTTTTTTGTAGTTCACTTCATTCCTGACCATGAATTTTCCGTCAGATCCGAGCTAGCTCCAACGGTTCGCCCGCTATCGGGCTTACAAAAAATGCCTGCAGGGGTGAAGAATGCGCGATTTTTTGGGAATTTTTTTGAGGGGTTGAAAATGAAAAAATTCTCACTTTTCGGGATTTTCCTGGTGGTTACACGTGGAAAGCTATCTGTTGTACCAAATTTCAAGTCTCTAACTCATCTGGAAGTAGGTTAGAATTAGGTATACGTGAGTGAGTCAGTCATCAGTTAGTTCACATAATGCGGTTTGTATATATATTAGA